>NC_043705.1:72204128-72302703 GCF_006229205.1 Suricata suricatta
GAGGGGGGAAAAGAGGTGGTGGTGATGGTGGAGGGCACTTAAAGGGAAGAGCACTGGGAGTTGTATGGAAAACAATTTGACAGTAAAATATTATGGAGAAAAAAAAATACATAGGGGGGGCTGACCCACATTTATGTTGCCAGCAAGAGATTCATTTTAGATCTAACAACACACACAAACTGAAAGTGAAGGGATAGGAAAGCTATCTCATTCAAATATAAACAAAAACAAAGGCAGGATATAAATACTTAAATCAGCAAAATAGACTTTAAAATAAAGACTAATAAAGACAGTGAAGGGCATATGTAATAATCTGACAAGGGGATATACCATTTATGAATATCTGTGCACCCAATAGAGAGGGAACGAAATGCATACAGCAAATATTGACAGATATGAACAGAAAAACTGACTGTAATGGAAGAGTAGAGGACTGTAATACCTCACTTACAACAATGGATAGATCATCCAGACAGAGTGTCAGTAAGAAAACAGTTGTCTTAAAATGACAACATTAGACCAGATGGACTTAATAGATCTATATAGAACATTCATCCCAAACCACCAGAATTGACATTCTCTCCAGTGCTCACAGGACATTCTCCAGGACAGATCACATGTTAGGCCACAAAATAAGTCTCAATAAATTGATGAAGACTGAAATCTGATCAAGTATCTTTTTAGCCACAAGGGTATGGAACTAGAAATCAATTATAAAAAGAAAACTGGAGAAACACAAACATGTGGAGGCTATAAAACATGCTACTAAACAACCAATGTGTCAGTGAAGAAATCCAAGAGGAAATAAGAAGAAATACCTTGAGACAAATGAACATGGAAACACAGCTTTCCAAAATCTATGGGACTCACAAGTTAGTTGTAAGGGGCAAGTTTATAGCACCAGAGGCCCAAGTGAACAAACAATAAAAATCTCAAACTATCTTAACATTGCATCTCAAGGAACTAGAGAAAGAACATAGAAGAACAAATGACGTAACAAAGATCAGAAAAAATAAATGAATTAGAGACAAAAAACAATAAAAAAGATCAATGAAACTAAAATGGTCCTTTTAAAAGATACATAAAACTGATAAACCTTCAAGCAGACTCATCGTGAAAAAAAAAAGAGGAAGGGTCCAAATAATTAACTAAGAAGTGAAAGAGAAATTTGTGTAGACATACAAAAGATCATACAATACTTTTACAAACAATCCTATGCCAACAAATGGGACAGCCTAGAAGAAATGGATAAATTCCTGGAAACATACATTTCAAACACTGAAGTGAAGAAGAACTACAATATCTAAACAGACTGATTATTAGTAAGAAATTGAGTCAGTAATCAAAAAACTCCCAACAAACAAAAGTCAAGGACCAAACGAATTAATACCAACTAAACATTTAAAGATGAGTTAATACCTATTCTCAAACTGTTCCAAAAAAATTGAAAAGGAAGGAAAGTTTATAAACTCATTCTATGAAACCAGCATTACCTCGATACCAAAACCAGAAAAAGATACCACAAAATAGAAAATTACAAGCCAATATCCCTGAGAACACTGATGTAAATATTCTTAATAAAATATCAGCAAACTGAACTTTTTATTTTTGAGACACAGAGAGAGACAGTGCGAACAGGGGAGGGTCAGAGAGAGAAGGAGACACAGAATCTGAAACACGTTCCAGGCTCTGAGCTAGCTATCAGCACAGAGCCTGATGTGGGGCTCGAACCCATGAACCATGAGATCATGACCTCAGCCAAAGCAAGATGCTTAACTGACTGAGCCACCCAGGCATCCCAGCAAACTGAACTTAACAATACATTAAAAGGATCATGCACCATGATTAAGTGGTATTTATTCTAAAGATCCAAGAATAGTTCAATATCCACAAAGCAATTAACATATTACACCACATTAACATAAAGAAGGATAAAAATTCTATGATCATCTCAATACATACAAAAAATTTGGGAACACTCAACATCCATTTACAATAAAAAAAAGACTCTCAACAAAGTAGGTATAGAGGGAATATACCTCAACATAATACAGACCATTTATGAAAAAGCCACAGCTAACATTCTACTCAGTGGTAAAACGTTGAAAGCTTTCCCTCTAAAATCAGGAACAAGAAAAGGATGCCCAGCCTTGTCACTTTTATCCAACATACTCTTGGAAGTTCTAGCCATAGCAAGTAGGTAAAAAAATAAAATAAAGTAAAATAAAAGTAAAGGAAAACAAAACAAAATAAAATGAATAAAATAAAGAAAAAAATAAAAATTTACAAATTATAAAATAAAATAAAAGGCATCCAAATTGGAAAAAATAAAACTGTCACTATTTGCAGATAACATGATACTATGTACATAGAAAACCTTGAAGAGCACCAAAAAATTACTAAAACTAATAAATTAATTCAGTAAATTTGCAGGATACAAAATTAATAGGTATAAGTCTGTTGCATTTCTATACACTAATAATAAACTATTATGAAGAGAAACTAAGTAAACAATATCATTAATAATTTCATCAAAACAATAAAATACCTAAGGAATAAATTTAACCAAAAGAGTGAAAGACCAATCTCTGAAAACTGTAAGACAGTGACAAAAGAAACTGAAAGGACAACACACATAAATGAAAAGATATACCACGCTCATGGATTAGAAGAAATAATATCATTAAGATGTCATACTACCCAAAGTATTCTACAGATTCAATACCATTTTTATCAAAATCCTAATGATATTTTTCACAGAATTAGAACAAATAATCCCCAAATTTATTTGGAACCACAAAAGACCTTAAATAGCCAAAGTAATCTTGAGAAAGAACAAAGGTGGAGGAATCTACTTCCCGATATCAAAGTGCACCACAAAGCTTTACTAATCAAAATAGTATGGTACTGGCACATACATATCAATCAATGCAACAGTGTAAAGAGTCCAGAAAAGAAACCCCATGCTTATACACTCAATTAGTCTTCAACATAGGAGGCAAGAACATACAATGGGGAAAAGTCAGTCTCTTCAATAAATGGTGCTGGGAACACTGAACAGCTACAGTTTCATGGAAAAGAATAAAACTGGAACTCTTTCTTATACCATATATGAAAACAAACTCAAAATGGATTAAAGACTTAAATGTAAGATCAGACACCATTACACCCTTAGAAGAAAGCATATGAACTAAGCTCCTGGACATCAGTCCGATTAATGGTTATTTGTTTTTTGTGGGTATTTGTGTGTGTGTGTGTGTGTGTGTGTATCTACCTCCTCAGACAAGGACAACAAAAGCAAAAATAAGCAAATAACACGACATCAAACAAAATACTTTTTAACAGTGATGAAAATCATTAACAAAATGAAAAGGTAACACCTGCCAACTGGAAGAAGTTATTTGTGAGTGATATAACCAATGAAGAGTTAATATCCATGATATATAAAGAATTCACACAACTCAGTATCAAAAAAACACAAATAATTCAATTTTTTAAAAGGGAGGGCAGAGGACCTAAACAGACATTTCTCCAAAAAAAAAAAAAAATAATAATACAGATGGCCAATAGACAAAAAAAAAAAATATGCTCCATATACCTAATCATTGGGGAAATGAAAATCAAAACCACAATGAGATATCACTTCACATCTGTTAAAAGGGCTATTATCAAAAAAGACAAGAAATAACAAGTGTTAATATGGATGTGAAGAAAGGGAATCCTCATGGACTATTGGTAAAAATGCAAAATGGTAGAGCCATTATGGAAAGCAGTATGGAATGTGTTCAAAAAGTTAAAAATAGAACCACCACAAGATCTAGCAGTTTCACATTTGGGTATTTATCCTAAGAAAATGAATACTTCTCAGGGCACCTGCATAGCTCAGTCAGTTGGGCGTCCAACTGGGCTCAGGTCATGACCTCCTGGCTCCTGTTCAGGCCCCATGTTGGGCTCTGTGCTGACAGCATAGAGCCCAGAGACTGCTTCAGATCCTGTATCTCCTTTTCTCTCTGTTCTCCTCCCTCACTCATGCTCCATCTCCCTCTCTCTCTTAAAGATAACTAAGTATTAAAAAAGTTTTTAAAAATACATGCATCTCAATGCTTAGTGCAGCATTATTTACATTGGCCAAGATATGGAAGCGATCTAAGATGGTGTGGTATATAGATAGACAATGAAGTATTACTTAGCCATAAAAGAATAAAATCTTGTTATCTGTGATAACATTAAGAAGTGGGTAGTATGCTAAGTGAAATAAATTGGGCAGACAAAGACAAGTACCATATGATTTCATTTATATGCGGAATCTTAAAAACTAAAACAAATGAGGAGAAAAAAAACTAAGACAAGATAGAAAGAGATTCTTAGATTTAGACATCCATCTGGTGATTGCCAGAGGAAAAGAGGGTGAGGAGATGGGCAAAATAGGTGAAGCAGATTAAAAGGTACAAACTGTGCAGGAAGTTCAGAGCCTGGAACCTGCTTCAGAATCTGTGACTCCCTCTCTCTCTGCCCCCTCCCCGCCGCTCATGCTGTCTCTCAAAAATAAATGTTAAAAAAAAAAGTTGAAAAAAATTTAAAAATAAAAGGTACAAACATCCAGTTATAAAATAAATAAGACACAAGTGTACATGCAGAGCATAGGGAATATAGTTAATAATATGTAACAACTTTGTA
Organism: Suricata suricatta; assembly: GCF_006229205.1. NCBI lineage: Eukaryota > Metazoa > Chordata > Mammalia > Carnivora > Herpestidae > Suricata > Suricata suricatta. The sequence goes on from NC_043705.1 coordinate 72,208,806, forward strand.
TAGGACAGAGGGTAGCCAAAAGTTTTCCTGGTGATCATTTTGTAATATAAAGGTCCTATCACTATGTTGTGCACCTGAAACTCTATATTGTACGTCAACTATACTCCAGTGAAAATTAGCAAACAATTTGGAACTATATAAAGAAGTTTGATAAATTTGAAATTTTTAACTTTGATATGAAATTTTAGAACAAATTTACATACATAAAGTGTTTTTAAAATGAATCATTGACTTGGGAGAGGCCAAAAGGGAAGCAGATTCAGAGGAGGTACCTAGGAGATTCCTTTATGTCTACAGACTGTCTCCCGAATATGTGTGCTTACGCATATATAGCAAAACGCAATTGTGTGATAAATTTAAGTTACTGGTGTGGGCTTTAATGTTTTCTATAATTTCTCCCACTTTAAGCTTAAAATAATTTATAGAAAAACATTAAAGAATGTTTCAGAAATGTGGCAAGTAGAATGTGAGTTCTATGATATATGAAATATGAGTTGCAGAAGGAAAAGTTAGAGCAAATGGGAGAGTGATACACTCAAAGAGATAATGACTAAATACTTTTTAAAACAGATGAAAGACATGAATCAAGACTTAAACACACCCTTTGTGAATTCTCGTGAATACACACCTTTCTTAAAGAGCAAGTAAGTTTGAACTAAGATGTGTTTGCACCAGAAGAATCAAAGCATCTGGGCCGTGATGGAACAAATTTATTATCAAACTGGAAAACCAACCATTAAATATTCTTATCTGCCAGCCAATGAACATAAATTAAACCATTGGTAAAATTCCCTTTTCAGATGACACAGTTAGATGTTATCCAATAGAAAGGGCATACAGTGTGGAAGAGCAACCATTTCTTCTGTGTGCTAGCAGATAATTTACTTCATTGTTTATCACTGACAATCAAGGTAATGACTCAGATTATATATGCGATACAATAAGGTAGAAGTATTCGATGATAGATTTTTGTTTTGCTTATTGCTGAAAGCCCAGACTGTATGAGAATAGACTTTTCATTTGGTAACTGGTTTTTTGTTTGTTGATTTGTTTATTAACGTTTATTTTTTAAGAGAGAGAGAGAGAAGAGCACACGTGGTGGGAGAGAGGGGGACAGAGCGTCCCAAGGAGGCTCTGGCTGATAGCAGAGAGCCAGACATGGACTCCAACTCACATACTAGCAACACATGACCTGAGCTGAAGTCAGATGCTCAACCGAATGAGCCACTCAGGTGGCCCACAACCTGGTTTTTGTTTGTTTTTCGGTTTGGGTTTTGAGCCACCATATAGATGGTGGGTGGGGCAGGTATTAAACGAGGGCCCACAGGCCAAACTTGACCTACCGCCTGTGAGCCCCTAGCTAATAATAGCTTTTACATTTTTAAGTGGTAAAAAATAACAATACTCATAATAATTAAGACTAAATTTCCTGATATGTGAAAAATGTGTGAAATTAAAATTTCAGCATTCATAACCGTTTTTACTACAGGCACTTCCCTTTATATATAATTTCTTGCTACTTTGATGCTACAAAGACAGAGTAGCTGCAACAGAGAATGGAGGACCTGTAAAACCTAAAATATTAACTCTGCAGCATTTTATAGAAAAACGTTACTAACCCCTGCCATAGACTGTAAACGTGTATTTCAAAACGCTCCAGCTGATTGATACGCATCGTGGAGCTTGACTCTACACGCACTTGGTTTTGGTTTTGGTTTTTGTCATTATTTGGAAAATGTACTCAATAATTTATTTTTGTGCCAAATGTCTCCAGATCTAAATGAAACTTACAAGTTCAACTGGATATGTCAAAGCAACCAAACTTGAACGTTAATTGTTGCTAGTGCTATTTTTAGGGTGACGGCCCACCTACAGTGTCCAACAAAGTGATTGAAAGCAAGCAATCTCTTTTAACTTTGAGATTCCTGTTCAATACGGACATGAAAAACTGTTATCAGTCACTCCCATTCTCACTTATACACAAATGTGACTTTTTAATTCAAATAAAATAGAGATGAAGACAACAAATCCCCCAGATATGGAACTTCACTGTGCTAATTTCATGGAGACCATGTACTGTCATTCCTCTCCAAGATTTCAAAGATCATTCATGTTTTAAGTATTGTTCCCCTTCTAAAAGTTGTGATGAAGTTTTGTTTTTTGTTGTCTCCCTAAGTATTGGTGGCTATGCTTTACAGATAAAGTGACCCAAAGCGACTGGAAGCTTGCATTAAATGTTCAAAAATAAAGTTGTTTTTTTTAAGAAGTAAATGGTAAAAGTGTCGTGAAGAAAACAGGAACTCAGGTAGGAATTCAATGACTTTGCTAATAGATATGTTTCAAGGCCCAGAAAATTATATAATCAAATTATACAATCAAAAGGCAAAGAAAAAAGAAAAATTAGGTACATTTGTGAGTGGTGAGTAGACCAGTGCCCTGGAGTGAAAAAATAATATAAGGAAAACTGTGTTTCTGGCACAATGGAATAAAGAAGTAGGAGAAAAATGTGCCATAAATAAGGACAAAGATTGGAATGTATCATGTTCTACTAAACTCACTGTTTACAAAAAAAGCAAGATTTTCAACCTAGACTTTTAATGTCTTTCCTATTACCCATTGCGTTGGAAGTTTGAAAAAACACATTTTTAGAAATACACTCTCAGAAATTTAAATCCTATTTACCTTTTTTCAGAATGCTATTGGAGAATATGCTCCACCAGAATAAGAGAATAAACCAAGAAGGAACATATGTGGTCTGTGAACCATCCAACACAGGAGAGAAGCCTAAGAGTATTCCAAAATAAGGTGAAGAAAGATTCTAAAACCATGTCTGTGCAGGAAGCTAGAGGCACACCCGTCCCAAATGAGAAAGATCAGCAGACTTGGAAAAGACTTCCTAAAGGCGGAATTGGCAGGGCTCAGTGGGTTAAGCAGCCGGCTTCGGCTCAGGTCTTGATCTCACGTTCGTGGGTTTGAGCCCCGTGTCGGGCTCTGTGCTGACAGCTAGCTCAGAGCCTGGAGCCTGCTTCGGATTCTGTGTCTCCCCCTAGGTCTGACCCTCCCCTGCTCATGCTGTCTCCGTCTTTCAAAAATAAATAAAAAACATAAAAAAATTTTTTTAATGGAATCAGAAGAGAACTTAATGTGTTGGGACATACTAATTGAAGGTTTATGCAATTCAGGGAGGATGTGGAAGTGGACTGGGTACATAAAGCTATGTAATGATAAAAAAGAGACTTAAAATACCAAGGAAGACAACATGCTGTGTAGACGAGGCGGAGTAATCACGAGGTGCTGCTGACTCAGCAGCAGTGTCTCCTAGGTCATCATAATATGAAAATGGAACATTATTTCTACAAAAGTTCTATCTCTACAGGAAAGATCAGCATGGTAACTCTGGATGGGGCTCAGATGGAGTAAAATTGAACTAAATCCTCTTCTTTCAAAATGAAAAGTTAATAGCAAAAGCCTAAAACGCTAAGACTGAGAAGTAGCCCTATACACGTTGTATTTAGGTTTTTGTTGGCTACAGCCCTAAGATCAGGAGGGAGAGTCTAAAAGGCAGGTAAACAATGGGGGGGCGGGGGCGGGGGCGCGGGGTGGGGGAGACAGAGGACCACTCCTTTTCACAACAGGTTTCTGGAGTTATCTATGTCTTTATCATATGTGTATCTTTAATTTCAATAAAAATCAAAAAGTATATTTCAAACAGTTAACACGCAGAATACAAAATCTCATCTATTGTAATCTGAACAAGAATTAAAAGAAGACATGAACTAATAGGGACACCAGGGTGGCCCAGCTGGTTAAGCCTCTGACTCTTGATTTTGGCTCAGGTCGTGATCTCATAGCTTGAGTCCCACATTGAGTGGAGCCTGCTTGAGATTCTCTCCCTCTCTCTGTCCAGGGTACACACACAGTCTCTCAAAATAAGCAAGTAAACTTTTAAAAAAGGTATGAGCTAATAAATACATTGATTTGGGGAAAGAACTTTCTTCCTTAAAGAAGTAAACAGGATGTTTATTTAGATAAAAATAAAATTTGGGGTTTGAATCCTTCTCAGTGTTCATCACAGGTTCTCAACTCAATTGACTTCAAAGGTCTAGAAGTCATAAAGGCCTTGTATATTAAGTTAGACAATGATCTTCTAACTAGATAATATTAAGACTTTTCACTGTGCCCATGATTTCCAGATTCTCTTGTTTCGTATGTAGTATGTTCTAAAATTGTTCTGCCTGAAAACATCCTTGGGGTTGAAGACAATGCTGGTTTTTGTTGCCCATTCCTTCCACATAACTGTCTTTCTCCCAAGTTACAAAATGCAATGGATACCCCTCACTCACCCCTCATCTTACCATGGGATGTGCCATGATTTGAGAAAACTCCAGAGCATCAAGCCGTGGGACACGTCAAAATACTACTTAAGCAAGTGAATGGCTCTCGTGAATGGGGAACAAGCATTCTACAAATCAAGTCGTTTTCAATGCTTCCTTACTGCCAAATAGGAGAATTGAATCCAGTCACTAACTACTAGACCATTAAAACATTAAACATAAAACATTAAAACATTTCTGATGTGTCTGTGACTGTCAGCATGCGACATGGGAGGAATTTAATGAATCATGTTATTGCCTCAACAAAACACTTTCCATTTCTATCTACACATTTACATGATCGGTGTGTCAGAGTAGAATAAAATAAAATTGATGCTGCATCCTGAATCATTCTAAAATGAACATATCCTCATCCATCTCGTCAACATCTACATTTCAAATACAATTTTACTTTTTAAGCTTAATAATTGTCAACCTTCATAATATATTTATGCTATCATGGTTAGTAATAACTAAGAATTATGGTCACTTGATTTTTTTAACATAGACTCTTTTGATTTATATTGGTTCCAGGAAAAATTTGAAAGGGCGATCTAGAAAACCCTACGAGTATATATGTTGTGATAGAAGTGGAATTTATATATGAGAAGTAGAAAAAGTACACATTTTCCAATTTTTAAAGAAAGATTTTCCTTGTAATTCTTTTAAGGAATTAACAAAGGTTGTTTCTTTTCAAATTATAACTTTTTAGGGATTACAAAGATTGGGTTTTTTTTGTTTTTAAATTAGTTAAATACAAGGGTGAGGCCAGGCAGGGCAGGAGTAGAGACGTGCCACCCACAGAAAGCACAGACGCTTGAGCCCCCTCCCCTGGGCCCCACCGTCTAACTTTTAAATGGATGGTGATGGCTATCAAATTGTCATGCATTTCTATTCCTTTGGCTATATAGAAAACATGATATACATTTTATTTTAAAATGTCAATATTTAAAATATATGAGAAATGACATCCCGCATCTTGAAAACTTTTAGATGCCAACATAAATATATACTGAATTTTAAATATCTTAAGTTTAGTTATCAAATCTCTGAGGGGATTCACAATTTTTGAAATTATTTTTAAAAGTCTGAGAGCAAAAATGTTGCAGAGCCCCTGCCCAATTTAATGGGTGGATTCCCGCTGCCCTCTTGTGGCCACACTGGTGGGACACATAAGTACAAACGTGGACATGTGGCACTTTGGAAGCACAGGAACTGCAGTTCCTGCTTGTTGCTTTGAATAAATAGCAACTGGCCGTAGAGATGTCCACATCTCACATACTCATGCTAGTTTTATGGAATGCAGATATAGTAAAAGGATTTTCCAAGTTAGTATATGACAACCTGATGGATCAAAAAACCCAGCTTGTGTGCATTCAATAATTGTGATTTGGTATTGACCAAGTAACAAGATTTTTGCTTTCCAGTGATATCTACACTGTACATAAGAGACTAGACCCATGAGATGGACACTCCTTCAGCTGCATGCAAATCAGCCTATACTTTCAGGTTGTTCTCTGTGCAAATGTGGAGCTTTACCTCCTCTCCAGTCTCTGCAACCACTTCCTCCCTCCTTGCCCTTTCCCACCTCTACCCCAGGTGCCACATGCCTTGGTGCTGTCAACAAGTAGAATATCCATTATGGAGGGAGTGTGGCATAGTAGACAAAGCAGGGGATATTGGAATCGGAAAGAATAGTACCTGAATTTGTACCCCATGCATCGCTAACTGTGATCTTGGTAGAATTAACAGAATTCTTTTGGTCAGTTTCTACAATAGTAAATTACTGACCTCACAGACACCATGTACACCTGTAGAAACACATAGATACGGTGCTCAAAAATAGCAACCAACTGTAGTTATTGCTACTTAACACATGTGAAAGAGAAGCAGGTCTTTCCATTTGGAGGATACAGAATAGAGTCACAAGGAAGCCCTTCGGGTATCTTGGTCATTTTTATTTACTCAGAGCAATGCCATCACACTTATCTTCCTAAGTGTTTTCTTTCCAACACTCTGAGAGAAATATTTCACCTTTTTAAATCTGTATTAAACTGGCTCATGCTTCTCCCTTCCTCAGGTGATTGAACTTGGTTTTGTAACAAGAAAATAGACCAGCCGGCCAGTAAGCACGCCCAGACAGCAATGCCACACTCCTTTCACTACGGAGAGGACCTGCTTCTCCCACCACTCTGACACTCCCCCACTCTCACCCTCGTGAGGGCTTGACACTGCAATTACCCCCGCTCCTATGCATCATCTAGTTTCCTTTCTAATGAAAAATATCCCCAAGTGTCGGCTTCTCTTTCAAACAAACAACTTCTACCCCCTAAAAAAAAATGATCTTACTATTCCACATAACCCTGTGGATAATGATCGATTTCTCTGCTCCTCTTCAACACTTAACATCTTGAAAGATTTGTCTATAGTCACAGTGTCTGTCACATGCTTTCTTCAATCTACTCCATGTGGAATAATGTCCTTCCCCTTGACTGAGACTTGTCAAGGTCAGAAATCTAATCCTGATATCAAATCCAATAAACCTTGTCTGTCCTTACTGGATTCCTTAGCAGCTTCTGACAGTTGACCACTCAAATGAACAAAAAATATGGCATGTGCAAATGGTATCTTAGGGATAATTTGGTGCTAAAGAATATAAACTCACTCAAGGTAACTTAAATAGACAAAGATTCATCTGAAAAAGACAAAAAAAACCCTCTATTGTCTCCCAGTATCTAAGGGCAGGAAATACAGCCAAGCCCTAGAAGGTAATTCACTGAGCCTGCCTTGCTCCCCCTGGTCTTTGCCTGTCTGCTTCATTCTTCTGCTCCTTTGAGGACTTCCAATATATAACTTTTTAGGTCAAGGGATCAATAAAGACCCACAAGAATCTCTTAGGCTCCCACAATAAATTTCCATGAGAGAAATTGGATTAGCCTAAGCTTAAAATGTGCATCTTTTCTCACTTAGCTATGGCCAAGGAGTGGCAGGATCACTGTCATGGTTAATTCTTACATCAACTGGCCTAGTCTATGGCGCCCAACTGTTTGGCCAAACACCAGCATAGATGCTGCTTTGTAAATGTATTTTTAAGATGTGACTAATATTTAAATCAGTAGACTTTGAGTAATGCAGATTAACTCCCTGCCCCTCTCTCCTAAATTCGAGTGAGCCTCATCTAATCAGTTATAAGCCTTGAGAGCAAAGACAGTTTTCTCAAAGAAGGACCATAGTCTGCAACATAGAGGCCCTCACTTTCCAGCCTTCGGACTTGTCAAGAATCATGGAGTGGTTAACCGCCAAAATCATGTGACCCATGGCCTTAAAGTTACACCTTTCCCTCTCTCCCTTCCTCTTCTGTCTCCTTCCCTTCTCTCTATCTAAATACAGATAAGTAGATAGGGAGACATAGAGATAGATATTATTTCTCTGGAAAACCCCGACTAATACAGTCATGAAGCGCAAACTTCACCACAGCAGTCTCTCCTGTTCCTGGAGAGCAGGTTTAGGCGACCGGACATGAGCAGAGTGGCCCAGCTGTAGGATATATACGATTATCAGAGAATCTCTAACTTACTTATATTTATAGCTCATTGTACATGTTCAAGTTTGGAAACAAACCTTTCTGTGTTTACTGACAGCAAGGCTACACCACGGGGGCTCAACCCCTCTGTTACTAAAGAGCCCATGCCTCAGAGTATTCAAATGGTTCAAATACCAGGGATTTCTAATAAAACTCAATGTACTCCTATTTCTAAGCCTATTCCCTTCTATTTTAGCCCTCTAAGATATACTCATCTTTTTCTCCTTACTTCTTTCACCTCTATTCTTTTTGGGCTGAGATTTCTTAGAGAAATCATGCTAGAATTTCTTTCTCCTGAAAGGAAATAATTCTAGAATTTGATAGCAGCAATGAAAATAGGCAACCAGATCAGTCAAATAATGCTTCAACATCTTTGTCTGTTCCACCACTGACAACATGAGACCTAATTTTAAAGATATTAACCATTGGTCCCTATTGTATCTGCTGTAGGGCATCACACCCTAATAATAAAAGATTATAAGGTTCAGGGCCTCATTACTTCTGCCCTGGGAATAAGACCCGCCAATCTCTCTTTGCCTTAAAACATAACAACTGGACAGTAATGCCGAAGGATTTAGTGAAAGTTCTTCCAACTTCTCCCCAAATTTAAAAGCAGTTTTAGACAATACAAAGTTACCTGGAGGCTCTGCTTTCTGGCGGCCTGCAGAGGACTTGCTTTCTCTGCTCTCTTCCTCAGGGCTCTTCACAGGAAGGCAGCAACCACCTGTTAAAACTTTTAGCCTTAAAGGGACACAAAGTCTTCAAGGAGAAACTGCCATTTGCTTAAACTAAACTTTGCTATTTGGGGCACCTAATTTCAGAACAAGGGCTACATTTAGATCCAAATAGGTTCCATGGCTTCTTAAACTTGCCCAAACTGAAAATTAAGGGCCATTTACAAAGTTTTCTCAGACTAGCAGGCTACTGTATTAAAAACCAACAAACTGGGGGCACCTGGGTGGCTCAGTCGGTTATGAGCTCATAGACCTGGGCAGCTCAGGTCATGATCTCGTAGTACATAAGTTGGAGCCCCACATGGGGCTCTGTGCTGACAGTTCAGAGCCTGGAGCCTGCTTGTATTCTGTCTCCCTCTCTCTTTCTGCCCCTCCCTCCCCCTGCTCATGCATGCGCATGCGAGCGCTCTCTCTCTTTCTCTCTCTCTCTTTCTCTCTCTCACTCTCACTCTCACTCTCACTTTCACTCTCACTCTCACTCTCACTCTCACTCTCACTCTCCCACTCTCCCACTCTCTCACTCTCACTCACTCACTCACTCACTCACTCAAATAAATTTTAAACCAAAACAAAACAAAACCTGACCCTATCATTTGTGAAGACCAGAATGATTTAACCTTTAAAACCCTAAAGGTGAAGCTTAAGAATCCCCCTGCCCTTGGACACCCCAATGACCAACTTCCTATTTTCCTCTCCCTCCTAAACTCTCACCACACATACCTGCTCCCCACATAGCTGATCTTAACCCTGCTACCCTCCCTCCCTTTTCTGTGGATGGTCCTCCTCAGGACTATTTGACTCTGACAGATCACCCCCTCACCCTGCCTGATGTCTTACCGGAAACTCCTTTGGTTTACACTAATTTTTTGTACTGACAGTTCTTATTTAAAAGGATTAAAATGGTAAATATGTTAGATATGCTGTTTCAACTCTTTTTGAAGTCAACTGCCCTTGGTTTCCTCGGCCCAACAGTCTGAAGTGTCTTACTCTGGCCAGGATTTTAGCCAAAAGCAAAACTGCATATTCCTATATGACAATAGGTATGTTTTGCAGTAGGCTCATGGCTTTGGAATGCCTCAAAGGACACTGCTCTCCAACAGTCAAACTCCTGTTGTGGCCCAGGAGATGTTCCTCTAAATGATAATCTAGAAAAGTTGACTAGAGATGACCAGCAATTGACCCTAGAAAAGGAAAACCAATATTAAAAATCTACTAATTGTTGTTTGGTTTAAAAAAAGAAAACTCCAGCTTAGGGCAAATAATAATCCTATCATTCCAGAGACTCTGAATTTCCATTACTGACTACTATCCATGCATTAAATCATTGGTATACGGGGGGGAGGGGGATGATAATCTTTATGATTAATGAAATATTAAAAAGGCTGCAAAAAGTGCCTGCGCCTTGCTTGCCTGCCCCACCTGCCAAAATGCACTTCAAGAAAAGTTGTCCTCACTGCCCCCCAGGCACTTTAAATTCCCTAACAGAGGTTTGATATTCAGGGCCCTCATTTCAGGACAAGAAAAGATCCTGATCTATTAGAGATGATGATCCCCACCTGAGGAACCGCCCTGGCCCTTCGCAGTGATGGGCAAACTCACTTCACTTGGGCGAACCCTTGCACAGGTCTGTGCTGTTTGGCCAGTTTTACACTTCAACCGTGCTTACCACCCAGTCCCCAAGCACAAAAACTGCATAATTAAGACCCAATTAGCAAAATTTGCAGAGTCCCTTCAAATACCCTGGCCAAAGGCACTGCCATTAATCCTTTTCTAAATCTCAGGTCTACCCCTTTTGACAGTATTGTAAAGGCCTGTTTAACCATGTTTTAGTAGAACAGTCTTCACACAGCATACCCCAAGGAGAGAAGACCTTAAACATCGCGCCTTGGAGTCTGGAGATTTTGTCTACTGGAAGCGGTATCTCCATGAAGACTGCAGCTCTGTGGAAAGGCCCCACTCAGGTACTGCTGACCAACTCTTGCACAGCCAAACTCCAAGAAATAGATTCTGGGGTCCATGTGTTGCATCTAAAGAAAGCACCAAACCCTGACTGGACCTGCACACCAACTCGTGGCTTAAAAATAAAGGTTTCCAGGAACTGAAACAGCTCAAGGAGATAGCTTTCCCAGGATGACAGGACCAGGCCTGTATGCCTTTTTCTGGCTGTTGCTTCTTACCTTGTTTCCTTCTTTATTTTCTTGACCCAGTCTGCGGCAAAAAGAGGAAAACTCTGACTGTTGGATCTATTATCAGAAACTCCAATCTCTTCATGATGTCAGAGATCCCTTGGTCTTATCAGTAAGCAATATCTCTTTGATCCCAAATTATATCTGCAAGACCTACCCAGTTATGCTGTCAGAGCCCGATGTCCCACGCCTGCTTCAACCTTTCCCTAACCAGAACCATACCTCTTGAGCCGCTTGCCTTCACGTAGGTCGAAGAAACCTGAGTAACCTGGTTGTTCCTGGGTTAGAACTACATACAAACTGGGGTTATTATTCTGCTATATAATCATTTTTAAACTTTGCATGTGTGGTCTGTCAAATCTCTACAGAAGTGGCGCACCCAGTAGGGTGGTGTCGGCTCCGCACTTAGAGATGATCCCCAGTGCTTACAACCTTGATAGGATATAAGCCTCCGCTGGAAAATGCCCGAGATTCCGCCCTCATTTCCTTCCTTGTTACTCAAATGGGGCCTCAACGGTGTGCAATCTCTGCACTTTCCCTCTGACATGGAACAGGACAACCTGTAAATGTCCTTTCTGGCACCAAGGGACAAAACCATTGAATACCAAAAACCTGATCTTGGGGCACCTGGGTGGCTCAGTCGATTAATCATCTGACTTCAGCTCAGGTCATGATCTCATTGTTCATGAGTCTGAGCCCCACACCAGGCTCTCTGCTGTCCATGCAGAGCCCACCTTGGATCCTCTGTCTCCCTCTCTCTCTCTCCCCACTCACTGCTCTCTCTCTCTCTCTATCAAAAAATAAATAAATAAATAAATAAACCCTGATCTTGAGTAGTAATACTTCGAGGAAAGATCTTAATCAAAAGGGGGAAATGTGAAAATAAATTAAAAAAAAAAAACTCATTTCAAATGGAATCAGGAAGCCCTGAAAGATCATCTTTCAGGGACAGTCAGTCATTGCAAAAAGCACACCTGATAGTTCCCCACAGGAAACTTAACTTTTCATACCCGCGGTAGGAAGGAAGAGTTTCTCCTTGTCCAGCAACAGCCCAGCTAATGAGAACTCAGCGACACACTCCTCTCCGCTTCCTCCTTTCTTCTGTAAAAGTCTGTTCTCCATACTTGCTTCTGGTTCACCACAGTTTACTTGTTCTGAAATCCAATTTCTCTGCTATTCCGCAACAAACTCAATAGCTGACTCTTTGAAGGTCAACAAATATGAAAGACTTCGAGTAGCCAAAACAATATGAAAAATGTACAAAAAGTTGAAACACTCTTACGACCTGACTTCAAGAATTTAATATAAAGCTATCGTAATTAAGACTATTTTAGCATAGGCATAGTTATAGTCAATAGAATATTCAGAAATAGACACACATTTGTTGTCAACTGATTCTTTTTAATAAACTAGTCAAATAATTCAATAAGGAAAATTACTCTTTTCAGTAAATGATGCTGGAGAAACTGGATATCCACAGGGAGGAAAAAATAAACCCCAACTCTTAGCTCTCATCACACAGAAAAATTAAGTTGAAATGGAACAACAACCTACATAACTCCTCTAGAAAAATCACAAGAAAACATTTTTTGATTTTAGAGTAGACAAAATCTTCTTATATGGGTGCAATACAAAATGTATGAAATATTAAGGAAAAAAATCAGAAAATGGACTTCATAAAAATTTAAAACTTTTGCTTTTTAAAAATTACTGTTAAGAAAAAAAGGCAGGGAAGGTTTTAGGTTTGGAGAAAATATTTACAATATACATATCTGATAAAAGACTAGTATTCAAAATATTTATATCCACATAAAATATTTATATTTACAGTGCTTACAGAGGATGTTGATAATGCGAGAGGCTGTGCATGTGTGGGGGAGGGAATTTATGTCTCTACCTTCTGCTCCATTTTGTTACGAACATAAAACTACTTAAAAAAAATAAAATCTAGCGGTGCCTGAGTGGTTCAGTCGGTTGAGCATCCAACTCGATTTCTGCTCAGGTCATTATCCCAGGGCCGTAGGATCAAGCTCTGCGTTGGGCTCCACACTTAGCATGGAGCCTGCTTAAGATTCTCTCTCCCTAAGCCCCTCTCTCACTCACATGTGCACACTCTCTAATAAAATAATCTATTAAAAAAAGGGACAGAAAAAAAATTCTTACAACTCAGTAACATGAAAGCAAACAATCCAACTACAAAATGGACAAATGGGTACTCTACATAAGAAATATAAATAGCCAAAGGCACATGAAGAGATTAACATCATTAGTCATCAATAACATGTGAAATAAAACCATGTTATTGCATTATATAACTATTATACTAGCTTAAAAAAAAAAGACCATAGCTAGTGCTGGAGAAGATGCAAAACAACGGGAACTTTCATATACTATAATATGCTACAGCTATATTGTACAGGTTGGGCAGCCTCTTTAAAAGTTCATTAACTGTATACCCTGTGACTTGTCAGTTCTTTTCTAAAGCATTTACCCAAAAAATAAAAACATATGCACAAAACAATGTGTAAAGGAATGTCCCCAGGAGTTTTATTTATATTAGCTAAAAGCTGTAAACTCGTTCGTTAGGTGAACAGCATAGCCAAACAGTGGAGTGCTACACAGCAATAACAAGGAGTGAACTACAGACACACGCAACATTAACTAATCTTCAAAAAGCTATATTGAGCAAAAGTCAGACAAAAAAGTGTGTGATTTCACTAATTTACTTATTAAATTCTAGTTGGACAAATGCAATCTGTAGTGCTATAAGGTAATATAAAGCTGATCATTCAGTGCTTTCCTGGGCTACCTTTTATGCGTAGGAAGTGACAGAGAAGACAATAAAGACTTCTGGGATGACAAAAACAGTCTGCACCGTGGTGATTTTAGTGCGTACATTTTTCAAGCCTCACCAAACCGCGCAAGTACAGTGCATGCAATTTCTTGTAGGTTTATTATGCCTCAATAAAGGTGACTAAAAGGAGAAAACTATACACACCCATTTTGGAGTACTGCTTCTTAGGATATAGTTATAAGAGAACATTCCTCCTATCTTAACAAGAAAAAATACAGATAATCTAAAAGTCATAGTTTTACTTGAACCCATTAGAGAGAGTACAGGTCACCAGGCGAAAGTGAGAGGAATCCTAAAAAAAATGACAAGACTCTCCAAGGGGGCTAATATAAATGGAACATATATTTGACAAGACAAGAAAAGAGTGTATAAAGTGGTTAAGAACCAGTTAGGGACATCTTGCTGGCTCAGTCAGAAGACCATGCGACTTTTGATCTTGGGGTCATGAATTAGAGTCCCATGTTGGGTGTAGGGATTATTTAAAAATAATCTAAAAAAAGGAGAATAAATCAGTTAATTTTTTTCAAATATTTTTTAAATGTTTATTTTTGAGAGAGAGAGAGTGAGAGCACACGTGCCAAGTGAGGGAGGGACAGAGAGAGAGAGAGAGAGAGAGAGAGAGAATCCAGTGCAGAGCCCAACATGGGGCTCAATCTCATGAACTGTGAGATCATGACCTGAGCCAAAACCCAAGAGTCAGACGCTTAACTGACTGAGTCCTCCAGGCACCCTTAATCCATTAATTTTTAATGGATTCTTAAAGGCTGATTGTGGGCTAGTGCTGTGGTTTGCAAAAGCAGAAAAAATACAGAGGTACTGAAGGAAATTTTAAATTTTTGAAGCAAACATACTAATAATGTCCATTTGTTTAAAACAACATTAATTATCCACTTGAGATAGTTCAGTTTTATCATTAGATCCCACTACATTACTAAGTTGTTTTTTGATGGTTTCTTTCATAAGAATCCAGTACTATGAGAAAATCAATGTACAATAGGTAATGAGGGTGGCAGTCTCCAATGTGATTCCATGATTTAAGAAGTTGTACAACAGGTGCACACATTTCAAGAATAAGTACTTGTGGTTATATTAAGAATATAAGTAAATATCATTTTTTCTTTTAATACTTAGAAAGTTAAGATTAGAAGGAAACCTCCTTGACAAGATAAAGGTCACATACAAAAAAACTACGGCTAATACTACACTTATTGGTGAAAGAATGAATTCACCCCAGATGGAATAAGGTAATTCTTATAAGACACCCATTCTTACCAATGTTGTAATAGAGGTCCTAGGAAGTACATTAAGAAAAGAACAAAAGGCATACAAGATTGTGAAGATACAAAACAACTTTTTTCACAGAAGATAGATGCAGAAAATCTTAAAGCATCTGGAAGAAGCTATTTTAACTAATTATTGAGGATAGCAAGGTCACAGGAAAAAGGTTAAATCCAAAAATCAAAACATACTAAAAAACCAAAATATTTTTTATTTTTTATGCTTTTTTGCATTTATAAGGGGCAAATCTAACAACATACATGCGCACGTGCAAGATTTGTACACCAAAAAATCACAATGAGAGAAATTAAAGACCTAAATAATGGAGATATACCCTGTGTTCCTAAGTCAGCCGTCCCAATCCTGTTAAACTGACAATATTCCCCAAATAGGTTCAATATAATCTCAATCAAAATCCAGGCAGGCTTTTGGTAGAAATTTACAATTTGATTCTAAAATGTATGTGGAAAAGCCAAGGAATTTGGAAGGCCATAACAATTTCAAAAAAGAAGAAAATTTAGAACTTTAGATTACCTGATTTCATAATTTACTATTTCATTTTTTTTCCTAAAACTAAATATAATTTGGGTTTATAGAAGCAAGAAAACTGTTGCCTTGTGTTTTTTGTTTTTTTTTGTTTTTTTTTTTATATTCTTCTTAAGGGGTTTTTTTTGCATTTTTATTTATTTATTTTAGGCTGATTTTTTTTAGGTTCCTTTTTTTTAACATATGCAATTATTTTCTATCATTTACAATACAGTAGTATTGTATTACAGAAAAGCAAAGTAAAAAATCAAAACCCCAACTTCTATTTCATGTACTTAGACTTATACAGAAATTAGAAGGTTAAGTAACAACTAGTTAATCACCTAATTTCACAGCTATCTGAAGTGGCAATCGTTTTATAGCAGCTTATCTATGATACATTCAAGATAATTTACTATTTCAAATGTAGTAATGAAAACAATATGTTGTTGGCATAGACAAATATAAATTAATAGGACATAATAGGGAGCCCAGAAACAGGCCCAGCCATATACGAACAATTGATTTTCAATAACGTAAAACAGATTCAGTGGGAAAGGATAATCTTTTCAACAATTGGTGTTGGAAAAATTAGATATGCATATCCAAAAAACAAAGCCAAAAACTAACACCAAACCCCCACCCCAGTGCTCGGTTCTTACCCTACTCTACATACAAAAAATCAACTTGAAATGGATCATAGACTTAATGCAATTCCTAAAAGTATAATCCTTTTATTTATTTTTTTAAATTTATTTTAGAGAGACAGAGAGAGACAGTGCCAGCAGGGGAGCGTCAGAGAGAGAGGGGGATGCAGAATCTGAACAGGCTCCAGGCTCTGAGCTAGCTGTCAGTGCAGAGCCCGATACGGGGCTTGAACCCCTGAACCATGAGATCATGACCTGAGCCCTGACGCTTAACCGACTGAGCCACCCAGGAGTCCCAGTATAATCCTTTTATGTAAAAGGTGAAAGATTTATGCGATCTGAAGAGAAACAAGAGTATATATAATCCTTTTAAAAGAAAACACAGGAGGGGCACCTGGGTGGCTCAGTCAGTTAAGGTTCAGACTTTGGCCCAGGTATGATCTCTTGGTTCATGAGTTCGAGCCCCACATTGGGCTTTGCACTGACAGCTCAGAGCCTGGAGCCTGCTTTGGATTCTGTCTCCCTCTCTCTCTGCCCTTCCACTGCTCACGCTGTCTCTCTCTCAAAAATAAACATTAAAATGGTTTTTTTAAATAAAGAAAAGAAAATACAGGCGAAAAATCTTTGTGATCTTGATTTAGGCAAAGATTTCTACACACAAAGAAGGAACCATAGTAGAAAAAATTGGAAAAACTGAATTTTATCAAAAAATTTTAAATTCTCCATTTCAAAAGATTCTGTAAGCCATAGACTAAATTATCTAAGCTCATATTATAGTTTATCTGATATGTGAATTGTATCAACACATCCACTTTATAAAATCTTAAAAAACTGCAATGCTAGAAATAAGAATGGCAAGTAAACACATTAAAAGATGTTGAATACCAGTAGTCACTAGAGAAATGTAAATTAAGCATTACCACTACACACCTATCAGAATGGCTACATGAAAACAAAACTCTACAATACAGAAGGCTCACATAGTTGAAGAGTAACAAAAATTCTCATCTATAACTGGTGGGGAAAAATGGTATATCCATTTTGGAAAATAGTTTAGCAGTTTTTTATAAAGTAAAACATACACTTTAGCATACAATCTAGAAATCCCACTCCAAAGTACTTCCCCCAAATTTAGAATATGTACCCAGAGACTAGTATGTGAAAGTTTATTGCATCTTTAATCATAATGGCCAAACGACTGGAAACCAAGCTGATGAATGGATAAACAAATTGTACAATATTCAATAAAAAGAATATCACGCCATAATAAAAAGTAATGAGCCACTGATAAATGCAAAAACACAGATGAATCTCAAAAACATTATACTAAGTGAAAGGCTGGCTCAAAGCCAATATTTTGTATGATTCCTTTAAATAACATTATGGGAAAGTAAAAACTATAGGGACAAATCAGTGGTTGCCAGGGAGGTATGGGGAAATCAGCATGTGATAACTTTTTCAAGGTGATGGAAAGGTTTAAGATCTTAAATATGTGGATGGTTGAACAACTGTATATGTCAAAGCTTATTACACTGCACACCTAAAAAGGATTAATTTACCTTGTACAAACATGATCCAAAGTTTTTTTTTAATGAGAAAAAACATCAAAAACCAGAGATGTTTTTTCTATTTCCCTTTAAAAACACTGGAAATGCAACATATTTCTCTTGCATTATGGCGCCTTTTTACAAGTTGTGTTCTTTCCTTGAGTAGACAGTCTATCATGCCACCTAAAAACATATTCCTATCAGAAAATAGACAAATCAAGATGTCTTATATTTTCCTAACATACATCTCTGAATCTCTCTTCACAAAGTATCATTATATTCCTTAAAGAGCCGTAAGTTACAAAAACTAGTTTTTCATGACATAGCATAAGTGTTTTAATTATGAGAATTAACCTCTGTATTATTCAAGTCAATAGAATATTAAACTCCCTAAAATCATATTACCTGAGGCCTTTCTCTATTTTAATTACGAGACATGGGACTTGGGTGTTTTTCTGTGTCTCAAGTGATTTTTATTAGTTGACTTAAAAAACAAAAGATAGTAAAAGACTAGTTCTAGAGATAACGGTAAGGCATATAAATGTTTCCAAAAATACTATTAGATCAGGTAACAATAGAAAGATAAAAAGTTTAATAATGCTAGCAACTTACGGGACATAGGATTTCGGGGGAATGAACCAAAATAAAAAAATACAATTGATATGGTGAGGCACTGTTTAAAGTGCAGGGGATACAGTGGTGAACATGACAAGGTCCCTCTCCTAATGAAACTTAGATGTTAGTAAGGAAGCAATGACAGATGGGAAAAAAAAATGAAGTCCAGTAATAGTAAGTGCTAGGGAACAAAAAGCAAGATAAGGGACACAAAAATGGTAAGGGCAGGCTTACCAGTTTCAAGACTTTATGGGACTTATTCAAGTGAGGGAATAAGCTTTGTACAAATCAGGGATAAATGCATTCTTGACAGAGAAAACAGCAATACAAAAATCTATATTCTAAAAAAACATCTATATTCTTTGGTGTATTCTAAGAACAATGAGGGGTAGTGTGGGTGAGGCAGAAAAAAGTAGGGGCAAAGCGCCATAGATTATAAAAGTTGCACATACTGAGTCTACTCCCTTATCAAAAATTATGGAACATTGGGAGTTTTTTGTTAAAAATTTTTGTTTATTTTTATTTTAGAGAGAAAGAGCGAGCGAGCACAAGCGGAAGAGAGGCAAAGAGAGGGAGGCACAGAATTGGAAGCAGGCTCCAGGCTCTGAGCTGTCAGCACAGAGCCTGACAAGGCTCCAACTCACAAGCCTTTAGATCAGGACCTAATCAAAATCGAACGCCCAATTGAGCCACTCAGGCACCCAGTCAGGGTTTCTTTCTTTTCTTTTCTTTTTTAAATTTAATGTCACTGATGGAGAAGAATCTTGTTTTCTGTATTTTAATAGTAGGTATCTACTTAGGGGCATTTGGGTGGCTCAGTTGGATGAGAATCCAACTCGACTTAGGCTCATGATCATGTGGTGATCCATCAAGCCCTGCGTAGGGCTTAGCTTAGAGCCTGCTTAAGATTCTATTCCCTCCACCCCACTCCCTTGCTCCTGCTCTCTAAAATGAGTAAAAAAAAAAAAATAGTAGATACCTGTTAGATATGTAAGTGGTGATGAATTCAGGGAGTGGTTGAAGCTGAAGAGACCAAGCACAGAAATGGAAAGAAAAACAGTAAAGTTGTTAAGACAGAGGACAGAAGTGTTATGATAGCAATACTACAGGTTTCCAGAAAGTAGAAAGAATTGGTCAAGAGACAAGACTTGATCAAAGAAAAAAACCAAAACAAAACAAAAACCCCAAAAACAAAACTACACCTAGACCCAAGAGACAGAGACGTTTTGAAAGGTAAAAGAGCAAAAAACAATGAGTGCCAGGTTAATTCCAGAGTTCACCTACAGACTGGAAACCTGATAGTAGCCTACAGTAACAAAATTACAATGCAATTCCCATTTCTGTCAGATAATGTAAATCATCAATGCAATCAATATCCTGGCTCATTTAACAGAAGCATTAATGAGACTTTGTTTTGTTTTGAGGCTATTTATACCTGTTCAACTTAGTATTTAGATCCAGACTCAAATGCAGAGTGGGACATAGAATTAAAAGCACCTTACTCATCTGGGAGTTTGAACTACCAATCCTGATTCAAATAAAGGTTGGCTAAGTTTTCTTTTAATGTTTGTTTTGGGGAGTGAGAGCGCATGCAGGAGCAAGGGAGGGGCAGAGAGACAGAGAGCTGACAGAGGATCCAAGTGTGTTCCATACTGACATCATAGGAACCATGCGATCATGATATGAGCCAAAGTCTGATGCTTAACTGAGACACCCAGGCACCCCCATTGTTTTTTTAAATTAAAGGCCAAGATGGCTAATAGCCTTTTAGAAAAGAAATCTGGCACATGAAACTCCATTGAAGAATCTGCACGGATATTTGGAAAAAGTCTGGAAAGTATTTTTAAATCACACTTTACCTAGTAATCTTATCTTTCATTCTTTAACATAACTAATATTCCTGTCCTTAGGTCTTTCCTCATAAAAGAATCCAAAGATTTCCTGTAATAAAATTAGTCTATTAGAGTCTTGGAAGAAAAAATTAGCATAAAGTGTCTAAAAAATTACTCACCAGTTGTCAGGAGAAAATATAATTCAATTGTATTGTTTTGTTTTAAATGTCTAAAATTAGGAGGTATGAATTTTTATTTTAACACAGAAGTTCTGACATTTTGTCAAGATATTTTTGTTGTACTATTGCCTGGTTGCCTCCCCTTAAACATGCTCATCAGAAATCTTGAATAAAGTGCTGCAATTTATGTAATAGTTTTATATTTAAAAAAAATTTTTTTGGGTCTTTACGAGACAGAGACAGCGAGTGAGCAGGTGAGGGGCAGAGAGACAGAGGGAGACACAGAATCTGAAGCAAGCTCCAGGCCCTGAGATGTCAGCACAGAGCCTGACGCAGGGTTTGAACCCACGGACTGTGAGATCATGACCAGCGCCAAAGTTGGACACTTAACCGATTGAGCCACCCAGGCGCCCCTTGTCTGTATTTTTAAATCAGTAGAACTTAAGTAATGAGTTTGACGGTCGTTTATATTAATATGCTTAAATATCAATTTCGAAACATTTAAAAATATTATTCCATTACTTGGTAAGTAATGAACTACTCAAAATATTAACGATGAAGCCATGTTTACATGTGCACATTAAAATTTCAAAGCAGGGAAAGTCTAAAAGAAGCCCATATTTAAAAATTAGTTGCTTTTCCAACTCCCCCTTTCAAATCACCACAGCCCTTGTCAAGAAACATCACAACTACAAAACTACATTATTTATAGCTCAAAGATCATTGTCTAGTCAGAAACAGTAACAAAGATCGGATTTATGCCATTTACCCCACTGCACAGTCTTGATAAATCTCAAGGAAGTGAATCAGTATACCTATACAAACTACAAAAATGGATTACAGAAATTATCATAAATGTAATCTACTATGATTTATGCAACTTTTATAAAAATTTCAGTTTTATTAAGCCACCCACTTGGAAATTAATGAATGAATCATTCACACTCCAATTTTCCACAACTTTCCAGTCTAAAATTATTTTCTAACATACCCTGAAAAAAGAATATTTTCTTTATAAGCAAACAGGCCATTGCTTTTAATAAGAAATCATTTATTGTATTAAAGTGGAGGGTTAACTGGTACAGTACTATGCATAATCTCTCACCCTTAAAAATTTAAACACAAATGGATAAAAATAGCAAAGCAGAATGAGCATGTCATAGACAAAATTTAAGCATATTTTATAGAGAATGTTCCCTGTTATATCTATGTACCAATGTTCTTCTCCATTCTGTCTTAGTAAGTTTATGGCTTGTTCCTCTTCTACATGATTGTTTTTACAAATAATGAACATATTTTCCATCAATGTTACATACAGTTTTAGATTTTTCATTCAACTCAGCTAATTAGGTGATTGATATATTCAACTAATATGGCATTGTTAAGAAAAAGCCCATTCCATCGCCTCAAAAAAATATAATATTGTTCTTCTATACTTGTACAATAGGATATAATGCAAATATCCCAGCTATAAAATGCAACCCTGATCTTTATCCTGTGTGAATATTATAACTTCATTAAGAATTATCTTGTTCTGTTAAATGCTATCTTGTGGAATAATCATTTATATTAAATGTGGAAAAAAGTGGAAAAGCTTAAAAATGTGTACCAGCAGTATACTGTTTTATCACTTTTATATCTAATTATAAATTAACACTTACAAATTGAGTTATTGTTTCTATGTTATCTGATATGCCAGTGAAAAAGAGATTATCATTCTTCAGGTAACTAAAAGAGGGATCACTAAAAAAATATATAAATAAATTAAAGGAAAGCTTTGTTTTGAATGCATAAAATTTTAGACTTAAATGGGGAAAACAGAAATGTTTAAAAAATATATATCCACCTATGGACAAATTTCTGTAGATTATTCCCACAGTTAATCAACAGGGACACTTTAAAGAATATTATAGGTATATACCAATATAGTTATATTTGTCAAAGTTAAAATTCAAATTTGTTACATCACAGCGCACATCCAAGAATGTATGTCACATGTTCAAAAATCCCCACTAAATATAACAAAATAAAAATCTGTGAATAAATATAAGGCATTCTGAAATAAAATCTGCAGGAAACCAACAAGAGTTCAACAAAGATTTCTATGATCTAAATTTTAATTCATAGATTCATATAGTCTTCAAAACAGACTTAGTTTTGTAGTGCCACACACTAACAATATTCAACTGCTTACCAAAATACCTTTTTCCTGGTAGCTAAATGTTACTACTCAACAACAACAAAAACAAAACAAAACAAAACAAAAGAGTAAAAGTTAAGCGCTTGAGGGAGTAAGAATGCAGCAGAAAATTACAGGAGCCCACATATCCTTTTTCTTAAATTTAATTTGTCATATATAAGGTTTTTATATACAATCAGTGTGCATTTGTAACAGTTTATATTAAAAGTCAATCAAGTTTATCTAAAATGTTACCTGGCTGCATAGCACATTTGACATTATTGCCCACATGAAAAGGGAAAACAAATGGATTTTACAATAACTTTTGGCCATTTTGGGTTCTGGAAAGTGTTCATAAACCTACCCTTTTAAAAACCAAATGCATCTGAAAAAATTGTTTCCAGAGCATGCAGTTTAGATTTTACATATTATCTCACCATTTTGTTACTACAAACACAATATTTACTAAAAAAGAAAAAAGGAAAGAAATAACATTTATCTAATAAAATAGTCAATATAAAAAGAGACTAATGGAATTAAGTGGCCCCTTTCCCCATTTTTTACATTCTAAACAATGATTCCATCAAGACAAATCATTAAAAAGTGTTATTACACTGATAATTTTTTTTTTTTTAATGATAAGAAGGCCTGAGTTGGTAGGGAAAGGAACAGTCAAAAAAAGCCTGAGCAGGGAAAGGAAGTAAGGAAAGCTCATTTAATCCATTTACAATAATTTACAGCCGTGTGTGTGTGTGTGTGTGTGTGCGTGCGCGCGCGTGTGTATGTATGCATAAAAAGGCATAATAATAGATCACAAACAGGAAATTCCTGGCTATTTTACAGATATAAGTACAGAATTTAAATATTCAAGCTTGTGATGAAAAGCGGCAAGGTGGTCGCAGTGTACAATGTAAACAAGTAGCTTTGGAAAGTGAACAAAGTCCTTGAGTGTTTTTTCTTTATTAAGAAAAGAACTCTCTTTCATTCCTTCCTGAAACATGATCACAGGTCAGAGTAAAGTTCATATACAAACATAATTTAAATGGAGGTCAGTCTAAAATCACTGACTTAAAAACAGTTTTATCCAGCCTATATGGAAGGGCAGTGTTGAGGTCCCTGTAATAGTAAACATTTTCCATTTCTTTAAAAAAGAAAAAAAAAAGTACTACAGTAATTGTAGTACAGTGCAGCATAATCCTTAAATATAAAAATATTTTCTCTTCTGTTGGGATAATAGACCTTGCATCCTGGAAAGAAGTAACAATACTGCTACTGATAGAAGATCTGTTTATATCTTTCAAGTCATGTAAGGCAATTACTGTGTTGGTTTATGACATATGGCTAAAAGAAAAGTCCAGAAAGACAAAGTATCAGTTCTTGTTATGTTTTCCGACTACTCCAGGTATGCTCGGGTGTACTTTTGTGTTCAACTGAGTGTTCAAATGGAGATCTGGAGCCATAAGGAGACCTCTGATCTAGTGGTGATCTGGGGCCACTACTGGAAGCTCTGTGGTCCATCTGCCAATCTGAGTGATACCTATAATCCCTGGAAGATTTATGGTGTGTATATTCAGAACTTGCCCGATGGTCTGAATGTAACCGATGGTCTGAATGAGAACGATGATCAGAATGAGATCTGTCCTTTAAACTTCCTTCCAAATTTGACCTGTGATCTCTACTCCTGTGATCGTCCAGTTTTCTGTGTTTCTCTCTATCGCTGTAATACCTAATGAAAGAGAAATTAGGGATAAATTAATAATGGAAATAAAATGTTTCCACATACAAAAATTATTTAAAAAATAAAACACAAAAATACTTTAAGGCATCTTTTAAAATTGTACAGAAGTTCTGTGTTTCACAAGACCTCCCTCTTAAGTGAGCTTAAGTCACTGCAACTGCCTCTGCATGCCTTTCTGGAAAAATCATTCAAATCACAAAACTAAAGTGAACCTCAGATAGCATCTAACTTTACATGCCCATTTTTAAAATTATTTAACTAATATATTTTATTTTTAAAGCATAATGGACATGCAGTACCATGTTAATTTCAGGTGTACAACATACTGATTTGAAATTAGATGCATCATGAAATACCGTGGTCAGTGTATAGTTACCATCTGTCACCATATAAAGTTATTAAAATATTATGGACTATATTCCGAAGCTGTACTTTATATCCCCATGACTTAGTTTGTAACTGGAAGTCTGTACCTCTTAATCTCCTGTACCTATTTCACCCATCCCCCATCCCCATCTCATCCTGGAAACCATCAGTTTGTTCTCGTCTTTGAGTCATGTTTGTTCTTCTGTTTGTCTATTGTTTTGTTTGTTTGCTTTTTATTCCAGACACAAGTGAAATCATATGCTTTCTCTGACTTACTTTACATAGCTCACGTACCCATTTTTTGACGAGTTGCTACCTTTTATTCTATGCAATATCTGTATTAATTCATCTTAATTATCTGGAAGTGGGGGTTAAGATAACAATCTAGAATATCCTTGAAATCAGAGCCTTTTATGAAACTCTAAAGAGAAAAAATAAAAACCTCTAAAATGCAATCTATGAACTAATTTGTAGAAGAGAGCTTTCACTGGTTGGGGAAAGGTCCTTGTTATAAACAATATAAAATATGTTCTATAAGCCTGTGAAATTATAAATATTTACTGCTACACACAGGCCTTTTCATGTTGTGCCCTTTTCTAATTATGAGAGCCATTCTACAATTGATACTTATTATATGACAGTGCTTCTATCATAAAGAAATGACTGCAGCGAGCAAAACTAAAATGCAAAGAAAATCTACTAATCCCTCTTTTTCTGATCTTTTATGCTCAGTTTTTTCTTTGGCTTTTCATAATTATCACTAACTGATGAAAATACCCCTTTATGAAATAAAACATATTGTTATTATATTCAGATTGTTTATTACTTAGAGGCTTCAAAAAACAAGTAAACAGTAATAAACAGAAAACTCCCTGATTTCAGGACTATGCCAGACTGCCATGATTAAGTTTATCCTCAACAGGGGCGCCTGGGTGGCTCAGTCGGTTAAGCGTCTGGCTTCAGCTCAGGTCATAATCTCACGGTTTGTGGGCTTGAGTCCCATGTCCGGCTCTGTGCTGACAGCTAGCTCAGAGCCTGGAGCCTGCTTTGGATCCTGTGTTTTCCTCTCTCTCTGACCCTCCCCTGTCCACGCTGTTTCTCTATGTCTCTCAAAAATAAATTTAAAAAAATTAATTAAAAAAATTTTTTTAAGTTTATCCTCAATAAGGTATTTTTACATAAATTAATTTTTCCCCTAGGAGCTTTTTAGTGGAATGGAACATAAATACCCCCAGCAAATTTCGGCCATATTCCATAGAGCTTCTATTTTACTCTATTATTGTATTTTGAAAAATATTTGAGCCAATATTCTCTAAAGCAACAAAAACTAATCCTATGACTTATACAGAACTCCATACTTTCATCTCTTACTGCACACTTTGATCTTAAATTTGTAATTAAATTTTTTGGAGAAATTCAGTTCTCAATATGAACAAAAAATTCATCAATTTTCTTACTTATAAACAAACACCTTTATTTCATGTAAGATTTGTTCTGATTATGTGAATACTGAATTGGCTGGTAAGGTCAAACAGAGTATACAGAAAAGTCAAAAAGAGAATGACATAAATAAGCAAAACTACAAAACTGTCCAGTTTACCTGCTTTCTTGCTTGTAATGATCCCAATCACGATGATCTTTACCATTACTAAAAGAAGAATAGGGCCTTTTCCTAGAGTCACTCTTTTTGTAAGAATCTCCCTGATGCCGGTCTTTATGATGATCGTGATACTGAGATAAGTGTCTATCAGATGAATAACTGTCCCTGCTGCTATCATCGTGATTTGTATTCTCTTTTAATCTTTCCACATCTGTTAGATAAAAGAGTACAGCTTTGGTTAATGATTTAAAAAAAATACATGCTAAACAAAAGTAACTTTGCTGCTAGATTATAAGAACTCTTATTTCAACCCCTGATAAGCAAAATCAGTTGCCAAATACAGACAGTTAAAGACTTTAGAAATGGTTTATGAAGGCAGAACTAAGGCCTATAAAGGGTCACTGCATTCTGAAATGTAAAAAGACACAACTGAAAAAATTTAAAGCCCATTTCCTTCTCAGATTATCCTGCACAGACAGAATACATTATATCTTAAATATTTTTTTCAAAATACATTCATTTTAACAATTATTCTATTATTTCTTCAAACTGGCAAAAAAAAACCTTTTGGACTTTTGGAAAGGTTAATAAGCTAAAGTTACTGTTTTAGATAATAGATTCAATATTAAAACGTGAGAATTTATTATCTAAAATAAACCCGAGAGAGGAAAACAATTTTTAAATTTACTATCTAAAACAATTAGTAACACTTACCTGGATTTCTAATCACTTGAGCATTCAAGTTGCTGTTCTGGTCATTATTTTGCTAAAATAAATGCACATATGTAAGAATCTTTTAAGTGACTTCAAATACCCTTACAAAATAGGACAAAGAAAAAACACCCTAAAAAGAAAATTCTGATGCTGAAAGAAGTCTTCATATATAAGAATGCATAAACACATCATTACAGATTTTTAAAAAGCATGGAGTATTTGTCTGACTTTCTTAAAAAATCTGACCTTGAAAATAATTTGAGTTACAGAAAAGCTGCAAAAATTTAAAGTTCCCATATGCCTTTTACCCAGCTTTTCTTAATGTTAACATCCTACAAAACACCACACTATGATAATCAAAACTGAGTAACACTGGCACAATACTATGAAATAAACTAGAAACTGTGTTCAAATTTTACATTTTTCAACTAAGATCCTTTTTTCTGCTCCAGGATCCAAACCGGAATTCCATATTACACTGAGTTTTCATGTCTTCTTAGTTTCCTCCAATCTAGGACAGCGTTTTACTTTTTTATTGTCTTCAATGACCCTGACACTTTTGAAGTGTACCAGGACAATTATTTTGTAGAATGTCTCTCAATTGGGGGTTGTCTGGTATTTTCACATAATCAAACTAAGGTAATATATACATTTTTGCCAAGAATCCTATACCTTTCTTAGTGCACTGTACTGATGGTTCATAATGTTGCTATGTCTTATTTTAGCTCATGTTAACTATGACTGTTTAAGGTGGTGTGGCAGGTTTCTCTTCTATAAAGTTATTATTTTTTTCTTTGTAATTAATAAACACCTTAAAGGAGATACTTTTAAACTATGCCACTATCATGTTTTCTTGCTAACTTTAGTTTCCTTCAGAACATCTTACCTGCACCAACTTTTATTGTATTCTAACAGTGATTCTATATTTCCTTCATTCCTTCAACATTAATTGAATTCTTCCACAAGGAAGAATGTCTGTTTTGGTAACATAAATTAAAGGAAAAATATGATGCATCAATTTACCTGAGATTCCTGCCGTTTTTTAATAGCATGCTTATATAATTTATGTAATTTTCTTGCATCAAATTCTGTAAACTTAGACACAAAAATCCACAGGTTTCTAGAAAAAGAACAGATAATCAGTCTGATGGAAAATATTTAGCTTTTTCATGGAACCTTTATCTCCTATTAGAGAAACACATACACATATACTTAGCCTTCCATGGAACAAAATCTAAACAGATTATTTCTATAAACTATAAGAGACTCTTAAATACAGAGAACAAGCTGAGGGTTGATAGGGGTTGCAGGGGAGAGGGTAAAATGAGTGATGGGCACTGAAGAAGGCACTTGGGATAAGCACTGGGTGTTGTGTGTAAGCTATGAATTATGGAAATATACATCCAAAACCAAGAGTACTATATACTGTATGTTTAGATAACTTGACAATAAATTAAAAAAAAACAACAACAAAAGAAACCAAAAAAAACAAAAACAAAACCTTTATATGGGGGCGCCTGGGTGGCTCAGCTGGTTATGCCTCTGACTGTGGTCATGATCTCACAGCACGTGGGTTCGGGCCCCTCATCGGGCTCTGCAAGGACAGCTCAGAATCTGGAGCCTGGTTCAGATTTTGTGTCTTCCCCCTCTCTCTGCCCCTTCCCACTTGTGCTTTCTCTCTCAAAAATAAATAAATAAAATAAAAACTTTATATGGCTAAGACTCTCCCTCCCCCTGCCTTTTTTAAAGTTATCTCTACACCCAACGTGGAGCTTGAACTCACGACCCTGAAATCAAGAGTCACATGCTCCCCGCACTGAGCCAAATTGGCGTCCCCATATGGATAAGACTCCAAATAAAACTAAACATGAAATTCTACTTCTCTTCCAAATCCCTTCATTTTATAACCTTTTAGAGTGAAAAGCAGTAATCTGTCCTACTGAAACCAAAAAGATGTAAATTCACATATCAGAAAGGGACTCATTATGATTCATAAAAGGCACAGAAGAAACAAGCTATGTTAGTAGTCTGAATAAAGATACCATCAGATAATATGCATTAAGGAAAAAGGGGACAAAGATAGAATTTCTCTTTTAGACTAAAAGTAATCATCCCTCCTTCAGAAATATGTCATTATGGTTTTTTGCTTTGATATGTAGCTGTACTGCACAGAGCCAAGAAATCACAGACTAATAAACTTGACGGGACTGATCTGTGATCATTTTATAGTGTTCCTAACTTGTCTCACAGTTTGGCTTAACACTGATCTAGATTTGGTAATCATTAAGTGATTTGTATAATATAGCAGCTCAGACTTACAATTTTAAGATCAACTGTGCTGTTGCTTCTAAAATGGGAAAATAAAAGTGGGCATTTTAGAATGCTGTAGAGTATTAATTTTTATAAGGCTATATACTCATACCTGTAAGATGAATTGCTAAATTTATTTAACAATAAATTTGTTTGGAACTGCAAATTCTAAAGATATTACTAAGAATACTTTGGTGAAGTGCAGATATTTTTAAAAAGAAAATGCAATCTGAATTTTAATAAAATACTATTTCTTAAAGACAGAGGTGCCACATGTGGTTTATCATGATGTAGAATTAAGCAATCATTCATAAATAAAAAGCTTTAAAGGGAAAAAATGAAAACAATCTCCCTCAGATTACCTCTTTAAATAGTATTGTTACCTAAACTTCAGAATAAGAAAAAATAAACTGAAATATAAGAGACAATTAGATAGTTACATAATTACAATATAGGAAATTAACATTTCCTGAAAAGTACATCACTTACTTTCTCCACTGCTTGATTTGTTCAGGATTTGTATACTCTTTCAGACATTCTGTGATATGGTCTCCAATTTTTATTAAACATTGTCTAGTATGCTCCAGTTGTTCTCTTTCTGAAAGGCCTTTTTCAGGCCTATCAAGTTGTTTCAAAGCTGCTTTGACAGGCCTCATTCTTTCTTTACACTTTAAAATTGGAAAATAAGAACATGCATTAAAAATAAGAATTCAACAAAGATCTATTTCTTTCAATGGTATCTATGAGTAAATATAGCACTGTTTGATGCTGAAATAAGCATTAAAGCTCACCCACAGTTCTTAAATATCAGGGGTTTCCCCCCCCTCAGGTTTTCTTCAGAAAATAAGGTTTTTCATTATCATTTAAATTCAATCTTTATGCAGGTAAAAGCTTTGGATTAATTTACCTTCTGTAAAAATGTTACTTTCTACACTGTTAACACAATGAAGCAGTCTTTTTTTTTTTTTTTTTTTAAGTTTATTTATTTTGAGAGAGAGGGAGACAGGGAATCCCAAATAGGATCCATTCTGACAGTACAAGGTTGAGATCATGACCTGAGATGAAACAAGAGTTGGGTGCTTAACCGACTAAGCCACCCAGGCATCCCAATCATCATCAAGCAATCTTAAACACAGAATGTTAAAAAATAAAATATTTCAGAATATAATTTAATGGCCTAGACTCACTCTAATATAGAAAAATCTTTAAAAAAAAAAAAAAAAAAGGATCTTCATAAAATAAAATATGCTGGCCAAACTATTAAAACCAATTGACCTGAAAGTATAAATTGTCTATTCTTCTAAACCTTTGGGACAAAACAAAGTAATGAATTTTGCTTTTACTGTATTTCAGCTAGTCAAGGAGTTGGGGATACTTGATAGAAACCAACCTTTTTCCTTAGCCTATATTTCATTAGTATGCTAATAAAAGGATTACATATAAAAAACTGCATGGTTCAGCTAAAATCCAATTTGTGCAATAAAAGCTATAACTTTATACCAAAGGTAGCATAAAAATATTACTAAAAAAGCAAGCTAATTATGTACATTAATATGCAAAACAAATTTAAACTGAACAATGATTAATAATAATAAATAATTTATAAGTAGTAAAGTTGGTTTAGTTCAGGAATGTTAAGAATGGATCAATTACACACCATGTATTTAGTTGATCCAACGCCATTTATTTAAAAAAATTCTTGGGGCACTTGAGTGGCTAAGTATGTTAAGCGACCGTCTTTGGCTCAGGTCATGATCTCACAGTTTATGAGTTCAAACCCTGGGTCGGGCTCTGTGCTGACAGCTCAGAGCACGGAGCCTGCTTCACATTCTATGTCTCCCTCTTTCTGCCCCTTCCCTACTCATGCATAAAGATGTTAAAAACAAACTAAAAAAAAAAAAGCAATCCTTGTGTTGATGGTGTGGAAGGGCCACTCTTATTATAAATTAACTGTCTATATTATATGTGGAATTGTTTATGTGTATTTTTTCTGTTTTATTGACCTATTTGTCCAAAACGTTTGAAAGTTATCCAATTTTTGTCAGGAATAATTTAAGTAACATTAGAATTAAATATTTTATAGTTAAAATTAGAACTCAGCCTGGCCTGATGTCTTTTTTTCAAAAAGAGAAACCTTTTTCTTTCTAAGTTTTAGCATTACTCCTGTATCTGTTCTCTACATTTCCTGTTTCTTGTTCAATTTTAGTAGTTTATATTCTGCTAGAAAATGAGTTATTCGATGAATGTCATTCAAGTGCATACCCTATTCTAAGCATTGGCCTAGACTCGGGAAATAGGGCAGTAAATAAGACATCTTGCTTTTGTGGAACCTGTACTCTAGTAGGAAAAAACAGCCAATAAATAAACAAGATGGTGTGTTGGATTGTGACAACTGTGATAAAGAAAAATAAAGCAAGAAAAAGTAGAGAGGCTTCTACTTCATATATGGTATCAGAGAAGAGTGATGTTTGAATAGACATCTAATGAAAATGAAGGAGTGAGCCATTTTGAGCAGAGAGGAAGTTCTAAAACTTTTATGTTCAAAGGAATAGTATAAATGCCAGTGTGGCTGGGACCTACTGAGTGAGGGAAGTAGCAGAAATGATGGGGGTAATAAACCAGACGCAGTGTCTTTTAGCCTATAATTATGAATCTTTTATCCTTAGTGAGGGGGAAAGCCACTCAAGGATTTTAAGCAAAAAATAAGAGGGGTGACTTTATTCTCCTTGACAGTCACTATCACTCTGGTTGCTGTGAGGAGTATGTACTGAGGAATGAAAAGGGTCTAGCAGGGGATAAGAAGAGTGGGAGTGGTGCAAAGAGTTATGAAGTTATTGAAATAATCTAGGGAAGCAATGGCTGTAGCCTGAAGCAGTATGGTAGAGCCAATATCATTTGCTCATTGACTGATCAGTGGGGAGCGGAGAAGGGGGTAAAGAAAAAAAGAGGAATTCATGACTAAAATCTATGTGCTAGGGCCAAGGCTTGAAAATGGGAAATGGAGCAATGGTAATAAATACCTACAAAGCACTTATTATGTATCAGAAGCTGTGTGTTGTGTAAAGGCTCCTCATTTGATTCTGGTAGTAGACCACTGTGGTGATATTTATTTTATTGAAGAAACTGAAGAAATATCATCAGTCAAACCGAGGTCTGACCTGGAGCTCTGTATTTTTTCTTGACTGTTAAATTATATTGATATTTAGGAGATGGACAGATCAATAAGACACAAAATAAGGTGTCAAATTAGGCAAGGATGTGAAGAAAAATGAAGACTGAGAAAAGGCCATCGAATTTAATAATCAGAGCTATTCCCAAATAAAATTTATATAGCAGTAAAATCCTAATCATGCAAGCGCTGGCTCCAGAGTCCATGTTTAAAATTAATCCATTCTTCATCTCCATAATACAAGAGATTTTAAGATCAATTATAAAGGTTAATGGAGAAGAAAATCATTCATCGGGCACAATGCAAGGGAAATTTTTCCTTTTTATCAGTTACAGGAACAAGTCAGAAGGCCAAGGAGGAAATGTGGGCAAAGAGGCAAGAGGTACAATTTCACCAAACTCCATAATGAGCAGGTAAAGGAAGCAGTTCAAAGAGAGTCCATTCTCACCTCAGAAAATAAAAGCAAACCGCCATCTACCTCCCCATTTCCACCCAACAGAGAGGGATTTAAAAAAAAAAAAAAAACTGATAGTAAATGGATAGGCTAGGTTAAGACCCAAGTCACAAACAGGAAGGTTAATCTTAAAAAGATGCTAAGGAATCTTAAAATGGAAAGTCTAGAGATAGGTTCAAATAAGTAAGATGGAAGATAGGAACAAGAGTAGCTTATTTTCAATGTCTCTAATACTATTAGGGATTGGAGGGATGTGAACAGCCAAAAATAAGGAGAAAAACCTGTGGCAGAAACTATTATACTTAAAGCGGATGAGTAATATTTGAAGCTCTATTAGGGCATGCCACAGAATTAGCAGAAATGAATAAATGGGCTCACTGATTAACAATCTTTAGATAGGATACAAAGTAGAAGAAAACGG
Organism: Suricata suricatta; assembly: GCF_006229205.1. Classification (NCBI taxonomy): domain Eukaryota; kingdom Metazoa; phylum Chordata; class Mammalia; order Carnivora; family Herpestidae; genus Suricata; species Suricata suricatta. The sequence continues at coordinate 72,242,110 of NC_043705.1, forward strand.
GGAAAAAAGTTAACCCAGGAATCTAGAATGGTACAGTAGGGAAAACAAAAATGTGATTTTAGAAGTGGAAACATCCACCTTTCAGGTATAGCTTTCAATTCATACCAGAGATAAAACTGACTTACGATTTCACCTTAACAGTGCCAAAAGCTCCAGATTCTAGAAATCCTAAAGAAGTACTCTTTTCTTTTATGAATATATGTTTACATGTATTTGTGCTTCCTATAACTATATATAAATTAGATACTTTTTTTTGAGGAGGTTCTGCACCGAGCAGAGGTACCCAATATAGGGCCTCAACTCACAACTCTTGAGATCAAGACCTGAGATCAAGAGTTGGACCCTTACTGACAGCCACCCAGGCACCCCAATGATACACATTTATATATCAGACTATAAATTTTTCCCTTTAGGTGTTACCAATAATAGCATGTCTCTTTATTCAAGGATAATCTGTACCTGTTCTCAGATCATTCAGTCTTTATTTTCTAATATTATTACTCCTTCCTGATTTTGCTCTGTATGATTTTAGTCCTTTATCAATCCGATGGCATGTCTATATTCAACAACATCTGCCACAACTACTACCAATTTTTTAAGTAAAGACCCTAAGCCGAAAAACTTTCTGTGTATTAACTCATTTAACTACCACTTATTCTTCTGACTGCAGAGCCAGTACATTCAATTACTATACCAAACTGTTTTTCCACACTGCAACCTCACTATAAAGTTTTCCTCAAAATTTGTATCACAATTAATTTCACAGTTGAGACTACTTTGGGTTTCTAATTATATTCAGTTAAATAAATCATCTGGAAAAAGCCAAGAGAGATCCTCCCTGACTTTGACGAACATAAAAGCATGGTAGCATGTAAAAGCAGTATTTTTCAGACCAATGTTACTCAAAGGGTTCTATGAACCTGCATTAGTCCAGAAGGGGAGACAGGTACAAAAATTTTAGAAACCTTCCTATCAATTTGACAGTGCAATTTTATGTCTACTGAATATACTAATGTAACACTGGAGCTTCCATTTTGCATATTTTTTCTATACTTTCATTTCTCTAATGAAGTATTTTCACTTTTTGTTTTTACTACACTGTCTAAGAATACTGGCCTATAAAATATTGGGGGGAAATAAGCCCTAGTCCTTCACTGTAGATAAGAAGCACTGTTTTATACAGATAAAAGGTTGAGGAACTGAAAAGTTTAAAATTCTAAAGTTCCCTGTAAGTGTTCCTTAAATGCCTTTCCTTACAGTCTTTATAAGTTTTTCCAAGTTAATTCTAAATTTAAGATAACTTTCAAAATTCCAATCTATTGCCTTTATCAATCTGAATTGCAATACTACCCAATTAAAGAACATTGCTAACTTAAAAGCTCCAAAAGATAAAATTGCCAATTAAAATAAAATATTGTATGAATTCTTACTAATAACCAATATGTCTACTACTTACAATGCTGAATGTCTTCTGATCTAGTTCTTCAGATTCTTCAGATATGGGAACTGGCTCACCACTTGCGGTGATATGAACTGGAGCGTCCGACAGTGAAGATTTCTTGGATCTTTCCTTGGTATCAGACTTAGATTCACTTAACTAAAGAAAAAGGGAAAAAATCCAATAACAAAAATGAAATGATTAACACTTCCAGAAAACAATTAACGTCTCATTTTATTCTATAATTGCTTATTCACATTCCATACTCTATCTTTCCCAACTGTACTGGGGAAACCAAAAATAAATCTACTCTGTAATGTTACCCTACAGGTAAGGCATTTAAAAAAAAATTCCAACCTATTTTTCTCCTCTTCTAGATACCCACATGTATGTTTAAAAAACTTAGTTATTCGGGCTAATTTAGGGTGATAGGCAATTTATTTTCCTAAAATTTAAGTATGTTGATTGTGTCACTTTCTAAGTTTTACATTATGATTTGCATACCTTTTCTTCCTTTATGTCTTTTTCTTTCTGTATAGCTTCTTTTACTCTGTTTTCTCTTTTCTCTTTAAAATCTTTTTCCTTTATATCTTTCTTATCATCTTTTTCTTTTATCTCCCTTTTAAGTTCTCTTTTATTCTCTTTTTCTTTTGCTTCCCTCTTTTCTTCTGATTCCTTCATTATAAAAACATCTGGCTCAGGTCTTCCTTCACTGTCTCTTTCTGTTTTAATTTTTTTATTTGGATGTTTCACAGAAGTGATCTCATCCTGAAAAGTGCAAGTACGGCCAATGTATTACTAACCAAATCTTGACAAAGACTAATTTCTTTTCTTTATAGGACTACGGATTGCACATATGTGGATTCGGGAAGAAATAACCCAGAATCCCATTAATAATGATACATGCAATGTTCAACCTTCCTATAAAAACTGAAATAAGCCAGTCCCATTCAAAATAAAATTAAGAGACAGAACCTCATTTAAAGGCAAATCTCTGAAAAGGAAGGATGTTTGCTCTATCCCTCTTAGTGACATTCTGTGGGATAAGCAGAATTCTGTCCTGCACACGAAACTATGAAATAAACTACAAAATGGAACTTTAGTACCTAAATGTAAAATTTTAGGTCTTACTTTTAAATGTCAAGTATGCTAAAACATGCTATGTTCCCTTTCTAATAAAAAAGGCTATTCTTCCAAAATACATTCTTACCTTATCATCATCATCATCAGACTTCTCTGAGGGCAGAGGTGAAGAATCACTCTTTATTTCTTCTTTCACTTTTATAGACTTCATTGCTTTATTCTTCTTAGCTCTTGCTTTTCTCCTCTTTGAACCTCCCTAAAAATAATTATTTTATTCTAACCAACTCCACACATTCAATTTTAAATTTTTTTTCATTTTTTAATATTTTAAAATTTTTTAATTTTTAAATTAAAAAAAATTTTAAGTAGTAAATCTAAAAAGGTAGTAAGATTATTGGAAATAAGCTACATCAATCTTAGAAAGTCAACAAAAGTGATATAATTTAATTAATTAAGTATATATTATCATGAATAACAGATACTAACTATAATTATTTCTTTAAAAAAGAATTAAAGTGGAAGTTGAACAAAAGAGAAGGTTTTTCATCTTCCTAAATTATAATTATCTTCAACTAAATTTGATCCTAACCGAGACAGCATTAAAAATTATTTTACATAAAAATCATTTTACATATTATAAAATGTGATTTTATAATCACATTGTGATTATAACTGTAAATGGTAAAGACTGTTTCTAATAACCTCTCTTTCAGTGTATTTTTCCTACTTTTCTGTACCCCTCTTATAAATAAGCTCAGTGACTCTTAATGCTGTACCTTTAGCTTTCTAATACCACTAAATAAAATAGTAACAGAGGCCTGACCTCTCAAAAGTTATTCTGCTCTAAACAAGTTGCCTCACTACCTATCCAAACACCAGAAACAAAAAACAAAAAACAAAAATACAGGATCCAACTTCCAAAGGACAAGACTTAGCAGTTTTAATAGGAATACAAAGATAACAACTTAAGGCAAAATATCACCATATGCAATTAAAGCTACAAAATTACAAAAAAGTATTACTTATAAGGTCATACTAGACTCTGATGTTTGGGCTATCAATAAACTACACTTATCTTATTGAAGAGTAAATTGCTCTCATGCATCTAAATTTTAACTTACTGCACCAGAAAGTCTCTGAGCTTCTTTTCTTGCAAGATCTTTACTAAGTAATTTGATGAGGTAGTCTGCACGAGTCTGCAACTGCTTTGCTTGTGGTTTTTTATCAGGATCATCTGGAAGAATCTGAAAAGGAATTAATTTTTTCAGGTTGTCTTTAATAAATAACATGAAAATATTATGGTCTAAGAAATTCTCACTCATTGAAAGGAATACATATAATTTACTGACAGGTTACAATTGTTAAAGTTTATGGGCATTAAACAATGAAGAATGCAAAATACATTTTTTTTATACCTATGCCATAGCAAAGATTTCATTTGCCTGGGAATGAGGTCTAAATAAATATCCATTCATTCAAGATAATAATACAAAGCGTGAGGTTAAAAATTTCTTTTCCAATTTGCAAGTGTATTTAGCATTCAGTTTTATTAAACATTATTCTTAGATATCCTTCCTTTCTCAGTAACAGTATATTTAACTATACAGTATACAAAGAATCTTAAAATACAATTGTTATCATCTATTTAAGATAACCCAAAGCATGCATCTTGAGAAAATTTTCACAGTGGCAATGTAAAGATTTTAAGTTTGACTTCATAGGTAGCAAATGACAAAGCACCAATCTTAAAAGGTTCCCCTCTGTGAAAAAGAAAAATATAAAAAGATAAATGATAAGACAATGCTTTCAGTGTTTTCCAGTTCAGGAAAAGACATGATTTTAGCTACCTTGGTAGTATCTTATCACCAAAATCCCTAAACACCACTTGATTTTAGAAAAAAAATACAAAATAATTCAGAATCATTTTTTGCTCCAAATTATATTATGATGGAATGAGAGATTTACTTTAAACTTAATGATACGAAGAAAAATATACCTGTGCCTTAGAAACAAATATATAATTGTAGAGGTAAAGCAAAGTCTCAGATCACTTACATCCAATCCCTTCATGAAAACCAAGAACCTGAGGTCAGATAGCTAGTTCCTGACTCTGAATTGAATTTATTTCTAACATAATCCAAAAGCAAAAATCTAATTATCACCAATGGTCAACAGAAACAAGAAATACTTAGTTACCTTGTGTGTTAGGCTGAGGTCAGGATCCATTTTAATCATTTCCCAGCTTCCATATCCGTATTCGTATATGCCAATTAATAAATTGGAATCATCTTCTTTGCCCCAGTCTATATCAAAATGAGCTGCCTTTGTGTGGCATGGGATACTATACCTAATATCAAAGTTAATAACGCAAGTTTATAACTGCCATATTAAAAATTAACTTTGAGAAATATATTTGAATTATCAGAACTTCAAAATACTATGATTTATTTTAGTTTTAAAAACATTCAAAGTAGCCAGTGACATAAAAAACATTTTTAAAATCCATACACAGCCGAATTGAGTAACAACAAATATTTTATAATGGATAAAGTAAGCAACTCACTGCTTTCTTTCTTCTGGATCTGAAGGAATGGATTTATGCAATGGTATCAATTCTTCTTCATGGGAGATGACAAGCTTAGCATTCACCTGTACTCCTGATATTCGGAATGTTGGACCCTTCACTTTTCCAAGTCTACCACCTTAATTTTTTTAAAAGACATAAAAAAGTATGAAATATACAATTCTATAAAACACAAGCAAGATATGCTATGACTTGATAAATTACAAAATAAGCATAATGAAGTAATTGTACCCAAAGGCCATTTCATAACGTGTACACTTTCTTTTCCCAGCCACCTATATATGAAAAATACAGTAACTCCTGCTGCTACCAACCAGCTAGAATATACCAGACAAAACAACAAAATCTATTGCTTTCAGTAATACAATTCTATTACCCATTTCCTATTACCCAGGAAAGGTCCTGCTGTGTTTTTTAAAGCATCTTTCAAAAGTGATGAATAGCCAGCTATGATATATCTACCCAACTCAAAAAAAGCATAATTTGAAACTTCTATTTACCTCTTTATATCATTCTCATATTAATATTACCTGTTCGTTCTGTTCCTGAAGAATTATCCTTTAAAGCTTTAATGCAACCATTATGTACCAATTCTCCTAGTCGTCTGAGGTCAGTCTCTGACTTATCAACTAATTCAGCGTCTCGAGCAATTGCATCTAATCTGTTAATGAAATAATAAAATTTTCAGGTAAATATGCAGACTAAAGTGGTACCATTTAAGTTTCACTCTATCTCAAGCTCTAGAAGTCACCTTCCTTGCCCTACAAATTCTGGTTCAAATAACTGGCATAAAATACATAAAAAAGTTCTTTAAAATGTTAAAATATTTGTCATGGAAACAATTCATTTATATATTCAAGAGTAGTAAAGTTAACCAATTCATTGCAGGATAAATGGTAGGCTTCAAATTTGAGGATTATGTAATAATTCTATAAAGGATTTTCATAACCAAATCAATTATTAAATTCAAAAGCAGTTAAGCATTGTAATACAGATGAATCTTAAACAACATGGGCTTGAACTGGGCAGGTCCAGTTATATGTGGATTTTCTTTTACTAACTGCAGTACAGAATATTCAAAAAAAACCAGAAACACTTTTACGACAGAGGTTTAGAGATAGAAAATAGAATTAAGCCAATCTGAGTCTTTGCCACTATATATTTGGACAATGAGTTTGCCACAACCAAAGGTCAAAGAATATTCAAATCACCAACAATTATTGAGATTAGCCATTAACTTAAAAAAAAAAAAACCTGTCCTGATAGTCTGAATTTTAATAATTGTGTAAGAAGGAACTATAATTAGGGAAATTTTCTTTAATTTCCCTAGTAGGGAAAACAGAACTGGTCTTTAAGTCAAAAGACCTGAAGTTAGCAGTTCACTTTCTCAAAGGATATATGTTTATGTTTGTGATGGAGGGAAAAAAAAAAAGGTGTGGGGGAGAAGATAAAAGCATTTGCAAAGTATAATTATGAGAATATTTTTAAAATGCTGAGTTTTTTATAAACCTATATAATTTACAGAAAACTTCATTTGTAGATAAAATTTGAGAGACTAGAAGGAACTAAGAATATAAAAATTTTTGAAAATCTATTTGAAATTTGTTTTATACAGACATTGTAAAATGACTTTTAAAGCAAATTTAACAAAGTAGCTAAAGTGACTATTAGCATAAATAAACCTGACATCATGAAACACACATATAATTCTATGAGAATGACAAACATAGTTACCTTTCCAGAGGGCCACCAAACTTCTTGTAACTCTTGATAAACCTAACAGAAAATAATTGTTTGGTTTAAATGTGGGCTTCGCTATCCATTAAAAATTAGATTTGTAAATACATAGAAAAAAAGAAAACACTGTTAGTGCAAAAATTAACTCAAGGCACTGTTACTACCAACATAAATGAATAAACTATACTAAAGACACAAATGTTACAACATTAAGCTATACCAAGTAAGACAAGACATAGTTCAACACCCAGGATGATGTTCAGAAACCAATATAAAATAAAACAATAGAAGCTAAATTTTATTTTAGAAATTACTTTATTATTTTCACAAGACAAGTTCAAGGCTACCACAGGAAGTGTCTCCAGAATTATCAATCATACTACACCTCCTCCCATTCCAAGTATTGATAAAAGTTTTATAAATAATAGCTTTAACTCAGAGGTATGGTATGACACTAACTATGGAAAACGAAAATTTTACTTAAGAACAAAGCTACCCAAGTGGTTGATGGATGAGGGAAAATATCCATGAAAAGTAGAAGCTGAAATGTTCTTCAACTAAAGACAGAAAATCCAGCAAATCAGGTGGTCATAAAAGAACCCTTAATAAAATCTAATATATTTAGTTTTCTGGTAGAAAGGAGGAGGAAGAACTTTATCAGTCAGGTCTATGATTCAAAAGAAAAGAGTTACAATGGCTTGAAAGAAACAACAAACTCTCAAAATACAATAATGAGCAACCTTTTTACAAATTTCATAAGCAAAAATTTGACATAAACAAAAGTCGGCTGTTACCCCATTCCCCTTAAATAAATGTGTATAAAGAAATAAGCATATTTTGAAAGAGAACTATGATTTATTCTACATGACTATCTTACCTCAATTCCTACTTGGACATATCAGAAATAGTTTTTAACACTGTTACTTTTAAAAAGTAAAAGTAAATCTCAGTGTTAAAGACTTAGAAAAATAAGAAACTAAAGTATTCTCACACAAAAATAGTTATGTTGGGAATCAGTAATGCAGTGAGAAATTTTAATAAACAAATCGAATGTACTAAAATATACATTCATTATTCAATAGGGCCACTATTCTGAACATTAATAAAACCAAAATAATTCAGCAGTCTATATAGACTAACAATAAATAACATGTAAAGACTAGATAACAAACTTTATTTTGCACAGCTATAATGAACACCCAAAAGCAGAACCATCCAATCCCTGCACAATCATTTATTTGCCTTCTCTAAAACTTTCATCTTAATCTTTGAAAATCTGGGATTTGTATATTTTAATGTCACCTTTCAAAAAAATCAAACTGAAGTAAAATAGTCTTATGTTATCTTACCGCCGAATTTCTGCATCACTAAATCCTTTGATAGTCTCCCGAGGGATAGTCCGTGGTCTTCCACGTTTCTTTGGCCTTTTCCTTTCTGAGATCGAGTCACTATCAGATCCAGAATACCTCCTACTTCTACTGCGCCTCCCTTCACTTCCATTAAAACTAATCTGGAATTGGAAAACAAAAATTTACCAAAGCTTAAACAAGGTTTCTACTGTAAGAGCAACGAAAACACTACAAAAGAAAATATCAACAGAACAAATTCAAATATTGTCTGTATATCAAAATTTTTCTAGAAGTAATAAAAAGCAAACAGAAAAACATGGTGGATTAATGACAAAGAGTTGGTAACTGCCCTAATATTTCTTAAAACATTCTTATAAATCAACAGGAAAACACAAGATTGTCCTTTTGTAAAAATATGAGAAAGGTTACTAACAAGCAATTAATCAAATAACATAAACATAGAATTATAGAACCTCACTGGTAAATTTTTTCAAATGAGAATTAAAGTGACAATATTTATTTATAACATTCATTACTTAACAGAAACATCAAAACATATTTTCTGGTAAGTCTTTGGAGTTTTTCCACAGTCACAATGCATATTCTGAAACCCTGATATGCTGAAGCTAATTCTAAGTCAAGCTTGGTATACAGTTCTTACTCATTCTACCCGTAGCCTTTCATACTTTCACAAGATGTAATATAATGCTATGCTTCCCCGGTACTATTAACACTTATGAGGAACTATGTATAAGGGCCCTTTCATACCGAACACATATCATTTGGCTCCATTTCTGCCTGGGATGTAAAAAGCTGTTAGGATGCTCCCATCGTAACAACAAACCTCATCTATAAAAATCCTAATTTCTTTTACACTCATCAAAACCTCAGACAATGTGATAGTCTAAAAAATAGTAGAGGCTGTAAGAAGAGATGAAACTTGAACACTGGCTCTCCTGTGAAAAGGATAAGTGGTAGACATCAAATAATATATAAGCAGGTAAAGGGAAGTTGGCTAAAATTTCCTAACAATTGCATTTGGGTAGCCATGAGAGCACAGGATTCCTGGAAACCAAAGACATGGAGAACAGAACCTGTACCCATTCTCAGGCAATCCTCCACAAAACTCCCAACAGGTGCTCAGGAGTAAGACTGGAACCAGAGCACAGGAGACCAGAAAAAACTTTCCTTCACGAAGTCAGCCTGGAGAAAGGGAGCAATCACATACTGCACTGAGGGCACAGAAGACCTAATACAAGCAGGAAAACAGAAAGAAAACAAAAACTCTACCCCTGAAGGAAGGATAGCAGAACAAGGATTAATTCCTCAGACTCAAAATTTAAGGAGGCACCAAAAAATTCAGTTAATCCAAACAAATTAGCTTGTAATACAATATTCAAAAAAACAAAAGTTGATACCAAAAAACCCTCTAGTATTAAACTTTTTTCCTTTTGTTGAAGAATCTGATACAGGCTGGCAAAGCACTGTTACCATTATTTAAAAATCTCCTATAAGAGAAACAAATAGAAGGTCTGCAGTTGAAAAGCACAATAACTAGAGTGAAAAATTCACTTGAGGTGACCGACACTAATTGAACTACCAGAGAAAGATTTAGCAATCCTGAGGACAGACGGATAGAGACTATACAATCTGAAGAACGAGAGGAAAACAAATGAGGACAATCAACTGAGCAGCACAGACATATGGGACACGCTTAAGAGCACCAACATGGATGCAGGAGAGTTCCAGAACAGAGACAGAAAGGAGCAGAAGAACAGTCAAAGAAACACTGCCTGAAAGCAACTCAACGAACTCCAAGTAGGATACGCGAGAGATTCACAGACACATCACAGTAAACATGATGAAAGCCAACGGCAAGGAGAAAATCTTGCAAACAAGAGAAAATGACCTGTCACTTCGGAGGGAAATCCAATCAGATCAACAGCAGTTTTCTCAGCAGCAAAAATGGAGGCCAGAAGGAACTTACTGGGATTATACATTAAAAAATGCTCAACAATCAAGAAATCTCATATCCAGTAAACTACTTTGATAAATGAAAAAAATAAATAAATAAAAATAAAAATAAAAACAAAAATCTCCTATAGTCTTCATTTAGGTCATAAAATAAATAGCAGTAAGTTTTTTAAAATTCAAATCACACAAGGTATGCTCTATATTGACAGAATTCAACTAGAAATCATGAACAAAGAAAGATACTGAGAATATCTCCCAAATACTTGGAAATTAAACAACACCCTTCATAACAACACAAAAAGAGCAAAACAAACTAACAGAAAACAAAACACCAAAGGGGAAGTCATAAGGCAAATTAGAAAATATTCTGAAATGAATGAAAATGAAAACACAACAGGTATCAAAAATTTACAAGATTCAGAAAAGGCAGTTCTCAGTGGGAAACTTGTAGCATTAAATGCTAGTAATATTAGAAAAGGAAGGCCTTGATTCGACTGTCATAAGCATACATCATAAGACACTTTTAAAAAAAGAGCAAATTAAAGCAAAGCAAAATGGAAGAAATAAGAAAGAGCAGAAATCAATGAATTTAAAACAGAAAAATCAGTGAAACCAGGGATGATTCTTTGGGAGATGACTAATCTTATGCCTACAAATTCAACAACTGATAAACTGGACAATTTTTTGAAAGAAACAAACTACCAAACTCACTCAAGAAATATTCTGAATAGTTCTATATTTATAAAAGTAATTAGAGTTAAAATTTAACAAAGAAAACCCCAAGTCTAGATGGCTTCCCTAACAAATAGTGTCACACATTTAATGAAGAATACCAATTCTATACAAACTCTTCCCCAAAACACTTCCAACTCATTTTATAAGGCAAAAATTATCAAACCAAATGAAAACACAAAAGAAGGAAAAGGATGAACAAGTATGCCTTATAAACAAAACCAGATCAGCCAGTTAAGATATTCTTAGATCAGTAAACATATATTTTAAATTAAAATGTCACCTGTTTTGCACAGTTTCTCATTCTTGGGAGCATATAAATTTCTTCAAGTTCCTTTTGTCTTTCTTCCTCTTCTAATCGTCTTCTTTGATCTTCAGGAATTATTTCTTCCCAATTCTTTGAATTTCTTTCCGGTTCCAACTCAATGTCATCCTCATCCATATTTGAAAAGTTGGCAACCTTAAATTTCAGAATTTAAAAAGAACAATAACCATGAAAGAATTCATTCTTAAATTACATTTTATATTTTAGAGGAGAGGAAGTGACATGCCAGAACAAGACAATAAAACTTAAATATCCTCAGGATAATGAATATGACTATGGATTAAACCAAAACTGCCTGCTAAACTAAGTTCTTTATTAGTTCTTTATTATTTGTGATTTCTTTATTAGGTCAAAGTAGATCAAACCAGAACACTTCTAAGAAATCTCTTCCAGGAATGATTCTCTTTTGTCCTGCTGCTCAACAAAATTAGTTAACAGAACAGTAACAAAATAATGTATAGTAACATGCTACTCATCTTCTGCAGAAAATACCACACCAGTCCATTAATTACAATGTGCTGTAGACAATCCAATATGCATATTTTTATGATCATAATAAATAGTACAAAGAGCTGACAAAACACAAAGAGCTCTGATTCCACAAATAAATTTACTTACGTTCCTAGTTTCTTCATCTCTAAAAAAAAGGGATAGAAAGGCTCACTAACTTTTGTGAAGATTAAATGAGATACTACATTTACGGAACTATGAAGACTCTGGTACACAGAAAGCACTCGTTTAACTACTAATAGAGACACATGAAAACTTGCAGTGAAACTGGATAAAAGAACCTATGCTTACCCTGTGTAAGCAAGGACACTGCAGAAATAGTGTTTATTCTCTCAAGTCTAATATTTAAGTGTGATGAAAATTCTCAAGCCAACAGCATAGTAGTATCAACTCAGTGGTGTAAAAATAATCTGAATTTACTTTAGTTAGCTTATCAGTGACATTTTTTCATACTGCCAGTTAGTCAAATTAAAACCACATAGTGTAATTTAGAGTTCACCAGACCATACCGAGAATGAAAACTGGTTCCAGATACCTTTATTTCTCCTCAAGATTAAAGAGGAGTCTTCTAACTTATCTCCTTGCCTTTAATTCTTGTTCCTTTATAGGAGATCCTCCACACTGCAGCCTGAGTGATTCATTACAATTATAAAAATTTTTATTCACTGATACGTCCTGATGCATGGCACACAGCAGGTGCTCAATAAATAACTGATGAATGAACAAATGACCTAAACTGAACTGATTCTTAAAACCTCCAGTTTGTGGGGGCGCCTGGGTGGCTCAGTCGGTATATCATCTGACTTTGGCTCAGGTCATGATCTCACAACCTGTGGTTTGAGCCCTGCATCAGGTTCTGTGCTGATAGCTCAGAGCCTACACCCTGCTTCGGATTCTGTCTCCCTCTCTCTCTCAAAAAAATAAACACACACACACAGAGAAATTAAAAAAACAAACACAACTCACCATTTAAAAACCTTCAGGTTGCAGAAATGGCTACAGAGGAACTGCTTCTTCACACTAATGTGGCATACAACTTACTCTGTGAGGCTGGTTGACTTTCGCTGCTTTAGGACTCCTTACAACGTTTTCAGCCCTCACCAAACAAGTACTAAGGAGAACTCATTACTTACTTGGACTGATTAAAACTTAAATATTCTTAGTTGTGATAATGCTTACACTTAACCTAGTGTCAAAACATCAGCTAAACTCCTTCAGTTACAGAAATCTAAATTTAGAGATATCCTGTAACTTCCATTTGCCCAAATATTTGAAGACATGCTATTTGCCAAGCACTTTTTTAGAGGCTAATAAGGAAATAACAGCCCTCCTCATTCCACTAAATTTAAATATTCATAAACGATTTGGTCCCTTCCACATCAAGCTGCTACTGGTTTGTCAAAATAAGGGAAAAAAGGTTTCGTATACCACAGTGAATTTTAAAACAAAAATGTTAAGAAATGATCCTGCCGACTGTGCTTAAGGAGGTTTTAATAAAACACATAATGACAAAAAATAATCACTCCCAATCAATTGAGATAATTACAAAGAAAAATTAAAAACAAAGAAAATCTACCTTGAACTGGGAAAGCAGTTCATCTCCTACAGTTAAAGGGCCTGGTTCATTTTCATGAGTTTCAGCCCTCTTCAAGATTTCATCTATATCCATTTCCTGTAATTAGAAAAAAATCTTTATTAAGTGTACTTCAATATAGTTCAAAGTAAATATACCTTATAGTTTTAAAAAATGCTTTTTTTTTTTAACCTGGGGCTCTTGTTCTTCTCCTTCAGGTTCCTTAAAAAGTTCCTCAGCACCAAATTTTAAAATGGCTGATAATTCTTCTTTATTGAAAGGAGTAGAACTAAAATCAAGAAAAACAAATAAAATGCTTAAGATTAACAGTTAACAATTTAACATTTGCATTGCACTTTTATTAATTACGGACACAGACAACTCTGTGGAAGTTATATGACAGCGTTAGAGAGGTGAAATATTTTTAGTTTAGTCATTTTAAAAAGTAAGTAAAGTACTTGAAACCTGAAAATTAAAGGAATTTCTCCCCAGACTTACAAAACTTGAGTGGTGAACCCAGTAATGAATGTATGCCTTTGACTAGAAATTACTCCGGTGCTTTAAAAAATTAAAAAATTACAATATAAATATAGTACATCAAAGATCTGCTTCTAGCACGTAACATTTCAGGAAAATGAGTACAGCATGATTATAAAATGACATTTTAAAAATATATTAAGATAACTACCTCGAGGGGGCAGAACCTGTATGTAGTACTGTCTTTCCAGTTGTGTCCATTCTCTGAATCACAAGATGATCTAAAACCATCTTCTTTTTGGCCCTTTCAAGAATATCCTCTTCAACTGATCCCTTCGTAACTAGACGATAAATATTCACCTGTAAAGATACACACTATGAAACATATAACAAAGTAAAAAGGATTCATTTTGCTAATGCAAAATACCCAAATACTGTACTTAAGGTGAAGCTCATTCCTACATAAAATTTTCACTGGTCAAAATAAAAATTAAAAAATATGTAGCAATATACTTCAGAACTAAATTTCTTCAATGTAAAGAGTATTTTACAGTTGTGTATTCTTACATTTTGATTAGGAGATTTTATTTATTTTTTTAAAGGGATAATAGTAATTTTTATCTTTCAGTTGAGAAAAAAAGGGGGGGGGAATGGTAAATATATAACATATATAATATATACCTGTTCCCTTAATTGATTGTTTCATATTCCACATAATTCAAAGTTCTATGAGCCAATACCCAGGCTGATAAAAATCCTGCCATAAAAGAAGACTTCCAAAATAGGCAAAAATTGACGTGCAGTAATTTTGCCCTATTTCTCAAGGTCAGCAGTTCTAGATCACATGGTACCACTAAAGGGACATTTTGAAAATTTATGGGAACATTTATATAGCTTTTGTAATGATTAGGTGGGCTTATGAGTACTTAAGAGCACAGGAACCTGGAACACTAGATGTTCTGCATTAAACTGGAGATTCAGGCACAAAGAAAACCTATTCTGATTTTTTTTAAGTCTTTTAAATGATTTTTCAAAACTTCTAAAAATTATCTTGAGTCTCAATTCAACCTCTGTTTTACTGTAAACAAAAGTTTTAATGAAGTTATAATATACACTATAGTTTTTTCAGCACTGCAATTACTGCATAAATCAGATAACTGGATATTGTTTTATTTGGATCTCCAAAGTTATCATCTCCAAATATGTTTAATATTGGTGTCACAAATAAAGCTCATCCATATTACTCATCTATACTCATTTTGCAGGTCTTACATGCAACTATTTAACAAGAAATATGAAACATCTTGTGTCAGTTTTAGAACCAAATACTAGTAAAAACAACAGCAGGTACATGATGTGATTTCACCCATATGTGGAATTAAAAAAACAAAACAAATGCTCACTGGGGAAAAAAAGACAAACCAAGAAACTCTTAACTACAGAGAACAAACTGATGGTTACCAGAGGGGAAAGAGGTGGGAGGACGGGTTAATAGGTGATGGGGATTAAGGAGTGCACTTGTGATGAACACTGGGTATTGTATGGAAATATTGAATCACACAATATTGTATACCTGAAACTAATAGTACACTGTATGTTAACTGGAATTTAAATAAAAACAAACCAAAAACAGCAGGTTCAATAGCATAGGAACCTTACTATAGTACATCAATAATGAAATAATAAAAAACAAATCTCAATCATTAATAAAAACATATTTACATGTTTATATTTTAAATGTATTAAATAATGGATTAAACAAATGTACAATAATTAATCTATTAAATTATGGTTAAAAACATATCATACTTATATCACATTTGTTTTTACAGAGTTTTGTAACAATGGTTGGAAATACACATTACCATTATTTTGCCATCTTATTCAGATAGTCTTTGCAGAGGTCTACCACACAACTTTCTATAATATCTTGTCTAACTGGTTCTTCTAATACCCTCTATTTTCTATTACTATTAGAAAATGTGGTGGCCTTTAAAAAGTCTTTAAGTAGTTCTCTGAGTAGTATAAATGGAAAGCAAGTTCGGCCATGTGTCAAAGATTTCAATATAGGAGGTATCTGCTGTTTAGTGCAATTAGTAATTGTTCCCCATCTCATTCCTAAAAGAGATCTGTTTTGAGTATTCACATCTACATTAGGCCCAACTCACTCACCACCTCATCTCTGACAATCTATAATTTATATTGCAATGTTATTACCCCTACTTCCAGTTTCCCTCTTTCTAATGTGCAAATAAATGTTATTATCTAATCTATTACTAATTTCTATTATCTTATCACTAATACACCCCTGTGCTTTCCTTCCTTTGAACTTCCTATGAAGAATGAGTCTTGTTATTTTCCCAACTCCATAAATTTATTCTTTATATCCTAATGTCGTCCTCTATATTACAACATATATTTAAAAAACAATCTCTTAACCTAAAGCGCTATTAGCGTATTAAAATTACTCTTCAAATTCATGTATCCAATTCAAGGAAAAGGGGCTGCTAAAAACAGTTGCTGTAAAAAGGGGTCATTGGATCTGATAATAACCACTACTCTAAATACAAGCTTTCACTTAGGGGTACACAATGTTGTTTCAGAGTATAAAAAATTACAGGAGGAAGCACAGTATATCCCCAATGAAACAGTTTTATGAGAATTATTTGGGTAAAATATTCTTTTAGTTTAAAATTATGGACACGTTTTTCAATAGAAAACAGGACATTTTTAAAAGGTAATATAAATGTGCCAATAAGTCTGTGCTACTTGTTTGTTCATATCTTCTGCATTAGAGCAGTTTGAGGAGCACTGCCCTAGAGGAAGGTAAATCAATTAAAATACAAGAAAACACACACACATCAGAATGATGACAGATGGTTTTTCTCAAGGCCTATTACTGTGCCAGAGAGCTATACAAAAACTACAAACTGAGAATGCCTTTTTCACATAAAGAATTTTAAAGGCAAATAAATGGGTAAAATACAGGCTAACAAAAAGGCAGTAATATACTAAGCAAAATCTCTTTCAATAGTTAAAGTTAAGTAAATAAAGACATTTTAAGGTTTAGGTACTGAATGAAAACCACTGTTGTAAACCCTCTGACTAAAAGAGAGTGCATGATCCTATTTTGCCTCAAGTCTGTCAGATCTTACAGGTCATTTTGGTAAATCTGAGGTAGACCAACATGACTGTGTTCTAATGATCTTTCCAGGAGAATAAACCAAAATCGCTTCCAAACACTAATCATAAAAAGATTCTGAAAGTAAAATAAGTGAAATAAAAAATACCTGTTTCTTTTGCCCAATTCGATGAGCTCTAGCCTGTGCCTGAAGATCATTTTGTGGATTCCAATCAGAATCAAATATAACAACAGTGTCAGCAGAGGCTAAATTAATTCCTAGACCTCCAGCTCTCGTGGAAAGCAAAAAGCAGAAATCCTGTAAGAAATTGTGAACAGGCTCAATTTTAAATTCTTGTGAACCGTGACTATGAATAATAAGAGATTTTTAACAAATTTTTTGAACTTAAAAGAATTTTACCAATAAAACTGAAAGATTGTTTAAAAATACTAATAAATACAAAAACCTCTAGCAAAACCAATCAACAGGATTCCAAAATACAAATATACATGGAAATAATGAACACCAAATCTAAAAAGGATTAAATGAAAGTGGGATAACTTATTTTGAAGCAAATTAATGGTTCTATGCTGAAACAGTATTGGTAAGAAAGGGTAAAATTCTTCAGCTCTAACATAAAATACGGATTTTAAGACCTCACTTAGAAAGTAAAACAAGCTAACAACAAATTTAAAAAAATGATTAATGACTAAAATTATTTACAATTTTAAAACACGCATACCTCTGATCCTTCAGCATTAAAATGATCTAGAGCTTGTTTTCTCAGCTCCCCTTTTATTGATCCATCTAATCTCTAGAATAAAACACATTAAAATACTGCACATAACAAAATCAAATATTTAAAGATATTAAAATCAATTTTGAAATATGTTAAGTATGAAAATGCAGCACTGCTTTTATTAAGACTGTAAGAGTAGAAGGTACTTATTAGGCACGAAAACAATGCCCATGCATTGAGAGTCTGGGCTCTTAACCAGTAGGACTATTTTCCCGGATAATAATAGTAAATAATAGCACTGGCTATCGTCATGCCTGAGTCTCACTGTAAGAAATACATTTTACATGTGAATGAATACACAGCTGTACATCCAAAGCAAGTTACATGACACAATGTACCATGATATGCCATCATATATTTAAATCTATTTAATTTTTTCAAAATGTTGGTACAACCCATTAAATTGATTCCAAGATCCATTAACAGGTTACACTCTACAGTTCTAAAAACACTGATGAAGTCCAGTGTGATTACTGGACCAACATGCTGTCACCTGACAACTTAGAATTGCACATTTTTGAGCCCCATCCCAGATCTACTGAATCAGAAATTTTGAGAAAGAGGCCTAGCAAAGACCCTGATTGAAGTTTGAAAGTCACTGGTTTGAGACACAATGGGTTCTAGCCCACATTCAAGTATTTTCTGTATTCAAGGGTGCCTGGGCAAACGATCTGACTTTTCACCTTGTCAGTTGCTTTCTCAGGTAATGAACGTAATAGTAGTACTTCCTTCACAAAATACAGAGGATTCAGTTAAAACACAGTAAAACGCTTACCACAGTATCTGACATATACTGAGTGCTTACTAAACATTAGCTGATGTCCAAAATTTTTTTAAAAAAACTTAATGTTAGGGTGCCTGGGGGCTCAGGTAGTAATCTTGTAGTCTGAGATCAAGCCAGCCCCATCCCCCCTGCTTAGGATTCTTTCTCCCCCTCTCTAGCTCACACTCTCAAAATAAATAAAGATTTAAAAACAATTTAAACAGTGCTATTTGTTTCTTTTTCACAAAAATTACAGTTAAGTAAAAACTTCTTAAAAACAGTGGCATATCAGGGCACCAGGGAGGGTGGCTCAGTAGGTTAAGCATTCAACCCTTGATTTCAGCTTAGGTCGTGATCTCATGATTAGTGAGCTTGAGCCCCACATCGGGCTCTGCACTGACACAGGGAGCCTGCCTAGGATTCTCTTCTTCTCTCTGCCCCTCCCCTGCTCACTTTCTCTCTCTCAAAATAAATAAACAAAACTTAAAAAAAAAAATAGAACAAAAAAAGAAAACCCAGTGGTATATCATTTATTAAGGCATGATCTAAACCAAAAGAATGTTAAAAATAATTTTCTCTGGGAAGTAATCCTGGAATGAGAATGGATTGGGCCAGAGGACTGGTTACAAGCACTTCTTTACTATTTGTTTTATGTGACCATGTACACACAGTAATTTGCCTAAAAACTAACCAACACAGGGTAGGGGTAAGGATAGAGTGGTGAAATGGAAACAGAGCGATACTATAGGGTATAGTTTCTTTTTGAGGTCATGAAAACATTCTAAAATATATTGTGTTGGGGCGCCTGGGTGGCTCAGTCGGTTAAGCCTCCGACTTCGGCTCGGGTCAGATCTCACGTTCGTGGGTTTGAGCCCTGCATCAGGCTCTGTGCTGACAGCTAACTCAGAGCCTGGAGCCTGTTTCAGATTCTGTGTCTCCCTCTCTCTCTGACCCTCCCGTGCTCGTGCTCTGTCTCTATCTGTATCAAAAATAAATAAAACATTAAAAAAAATTAAAAAAATAAAGTAAAATAAAATATATTGTGTTGACGGCTACCCAACTCTGTAAATAATTAAAAAAATCACTGAACTATATACTTTAAATGGATGAATTGCAGAGAATGGAAATTCTATCTCAATAAAGCTGTTATGAAAATCAAACAATGGTACTTTTTCTATACTTTTTCCCTAACCTAAATGACCATATATTTCTCAGTCATGTTCATATCACCAAAGACCTGTCCTTCAAAGCAGACATTACCAGAGTTATATTTATTTAGAATACCCTGCTTAATGTCTAACTTCCGTATCAGGTTCTAAGCTCCAACAGAGTGGGGATTATGTCTGTTGAGGTTCGTCATTATAATTCTACATCTGTTTTATTGCCTGCACTAATATTCATCATTTATTAGCTGTAGGAATGTTAGCTATGTTCTAGCCACTGTTCAAGAAAGGATTAAAAAAGGATGAAATAATTAGAAAGTACTGAAACTAGCACCTGACTCTAACATTAAACACTCATTCGTACTAGCTTTAATTACATTGAATAGATTTCAAAATAAATACCGAATAGATCAAATATAAGTTCATTTTGGTCCTTAGTAGCTTCCCTAGAATCATCTAGAAGTTATATCTAGCAAACTACGCATTAGAATAATTAAGAGAACATTATTCTTCAAAATCTGCAACAGTCCTGGTAATATTCACAAAGACTGCTCTCCCCCTTCCTCAAAATAAAGAAGAAAAATACAGAATTAAAGTAAAAATTAGAGAAAAAAATTTACTTTGCTGCTATATATAAGGTCAAGAAGAAAAAAGGGAATAATGACAAATAAAAATGTTTAAAACAGATATATTATCTTAAAAATTATCTTGAACATTCAGCTTATTTAAAAATCTACATTTCATTTACAAAATAATTTCACAATTTTGTAGAACATGCTCAAGAGTCTGATGAAATTTAAGTCAAGAAAAAGGAAAAAATGAAATGAAATGCTTACTTGAAAGGGGAATTGACGGTATTTCAAATATTCTGCAAGTATATCTAACATCCGCACCATTTGAGAAAATATAAGAACTCTATTGCCTCGTTCTCTTAGGCGAATTAACAGTTTGTCAAGAAGAATCAACTTTCCGCTACTACGGATTAAGTGCTAGGAAACAAATTACAATGGTTAGAGCATGTGAAGAGAATCAACCAGAATTAACAAACACCCCACTTTACACTTTAGCTTCTTTAATTATTGAAAATTGAGATTTCTGTATTCTTATACGGTTGGAAAACTTTTCAAAAATTTCTAGGACCTTTTCTAGGATCATTTTTATCTATGTTTTAAGCTGAAATTTTCCTTGCCATTTCGCACCTAGGTTTTCATTTTTTGGGGGGGCTGGGGGGGTGAGTTTCACTCTATTTGCTAGTTATTACACTATTTCTCCAAAAATGTCAGCTGAAAAACAATGCACTGAAAGCAGCAGCAACCAAGCAACTACAGGTTTTAAAAGGGTAAGAAAACAGATTTTAATTTATATGTATCAGCCACTGAACCTAGCACTTTTAAAGCAGCCGTGGCTGGATGGCAGCTGCGGCCTTCACACTTCTCATTTGTCTTCCAGAAGTGACAGGAAGGGTAAACTCTGAGGTCAAGATGCCTTTCTTAAGACCATCATTTGGGGCACCTCAGTGACTCAATTGGTTAAGTACCCGACTTCAGCTTGGGTCATGATTTTGTGGCCCGTGGTTCCAAGTACTGTGTCAGACTCGGTGCTGAGAGCTCAGAGCCTGGATCCTGCTTTGAGTTCTCTGTCTCCCTCTCTCTCTGCCCCTCCCACACTTACACACTGTCTTTCTTGCTCAAAAATAAACATTTAAAAAATATATTTAAAAAAAAACTATCATTTGCCATATCACAAATTCAGCATCACTATGTGAATTTTTGTTATTTAAGAATATACTAAGGGATTTCTGCTGGATAAATCATAGTAGTCCATACAAATCCATTTTTAGGTAAATGATCAAAGTAAGTGGATAAATTATAATTTTAAAGGCTTTTTTAATAAAGACAAAGAAAATAATTAACATTATTATTTAATATGCTGTAACGAAAGAGAACTTCTAACCAATATGTTAAAGCATCATGCCTTTTTCAGTTATAACTGAAATAATCATTTCCAGAATTTTGCTTTACTACAAAACATATTTTAAAATCCTTACTTGTAAGGCCTCCTGTTTATTATAGAATTCATTATTATCTGGTGGTTTAATGAGGTAGCAATGGTTACAACATTTCTTTAGCTCCATCATAATGTTCAAAAAGCCTGAGGTACTGCCCTTGGAACCTTTGCTGAGGGCTTTGTAATTCCTGGTTAATATCCATCTGTTTAAAGAAAAAAAAAAATACCACGTAAATGATGGTCAGTGCAACAATTACCAAGATGAATTCTAAAATCATTAAAAAAACAACAACAAAAAACAATCAAGCACCAAAGCAAAACCGCACCATTATGAAGTTCACAACTGGATATACTATGGTACAAACCTTGTTCACAAGACTCATGAACTTTGCTCGTAAGACTAATAAGAACACCTAACTTGTTATCTGGTCAATATAAAGGCTTCAGAGGGTATTATTCCTTTTTCCTCCAAAGTTACTTCAAAAATGTTTAACTACTGAGGCACTTGG
The DNA here is from genome assembly GCF_006229205.1 of Suricata suricatta. Taxonomy (NCBI): domain Eukaryota; kingdom Metazoa; phylum Chordata; class Mammalia; order Carnivora; family Herpestidae; genus Suricata; species Suricata suricatta. Next base: position 72,264,255 of record NC_043705.1, read on the forward strand.
GTGGCTCAGTCGATTAAGTGTCTAACTTCAGTTCAGGTCATGATCCCACGTTGGTGAGTTCGAGCCCCGGATCAGGCTCCATAGTGACAGCTCAGAGACTAAAACCTGTTTCACATTCCATGTCTCCCTCTCTCTCTGCCTCTCCTCTTCACCCTCTCTCACACTCTGTCCCTCTCTCTCACTCTCAAAAATAAATAAACTTAAAAAAAAATTTTTAGGAGCACCTGAGTGGCTCAGTTGGTTAAGCCTCCAACTTCAGCTCAGGTCATGATCTCACATTCATGGGTTCAAGCCCCACGTCAGGCTCTGTGCTGACAGCTCAGAGCCTGGAGCATGCTTCCAATTCTCTCTCTCTCTCTCTCTCTCTCTCTCTCTCTCTCTCTCTCTCTGCCCCTCCCTGCTCATGCTCTGTCTCTCTCTGTTTCAAAAATGAATAAAACATTAAAAAAAATTTTTTTAGGTTTTTAAATGGTTAACTATTATCTATATTAACCTTCCTACAAATCTTCGCATATTAGGCAACCAATATGTAGACCTATAAAAAACCTCATGAGCATACCTGGTTTAACCACACTGCCTTCTCCAAATTATGGTTACACAACAATAATTTGTAGAAAAGTTATGGGTTGATTTTATTACTCCAAAATGTTTATGTAACTATATAACATTTCCTCTCACTATGATGTACTTTGTCTTCTACCACGTTTTATTTTCTTAATTTTTATAAGGTTACTCTTTGAAGGGACTTGAAACAATTTTATCTCTGATTTGCCTCAAAATGACTGGAAATGGGAATATTTGGAGATAAAATAAGACTGGCAATAGGAGTTGAAAACAAAGCTGAGGGTTGGGAGTTTATTATGTCAGCCGCTTTTTGTATATGTTTGAGATTTTCCAAAATACAAATCTAAAATTCACGCATTGTTTTTAATGTATGATACTTACAGATTTGACCATAAAATAAATTTCTGAGAATCCAAATGCATGTGGCTATGCATTTTATATAAATAAGTGCTTAAACAGGTGTCTGGATATTTTTTTGATAAATATGCCTTTTGATTCTTTGAAACATTATGTAAAGATCTGACATATAATTTTTTCTAAAGTGTGATTAATATTCTTCAATGTGGGGGAAGAGAGGGATGAGTCCTAAAACTTTAAGTTTCTTTTTCTGGCCTCTACCTCTATTAATTCTGCAACTATCCTAATTATATAATAATGCCTTAGTATCACTAACACTTAAGTAGTCAGTATTAACTAATACTTAACAGAAACTCTCCATATGTAAAAAGAGCATAAAGTAGACAAATGCATTTATGATGGATTAATCTTAGGTTACTCATTATCTTGGACATGTAACTCAATCTCTCTTTGCTTCAATGTGCCATAAAATAAGCCTATTCTAACATTCAAGAATTGTTATTGCTCTAAGACCCTACTTGGGGGAGAGGGAACCTCCATAAGACAAGGATGGGGGGATTACTTAGCATCAAAGGTCCAGAACATGCGCTGTTTACGGCTTACTTGTAATACTGCTTCTGTAAAGCACTCATTTCCATTCTTAAAATCTGCTCAACCTTGGCAGGAAGAGATTTTTCCACATCTTTTTTAACTCTGCGTAACAGAAATGGCTCAAGCTCCTTGTGGAGGCTTGCATAACCATATTCTCTGCCTTTTCCATGTTCTTCTTCAAAATCTTCCCAGGAAGAAAACCTTAAAAATTTAAGAAAATGGAAGAATCACTGAAAAAAATCATATTGCATATGAGATTTTTCAGAGTAGTCATCTATAAACAAAATACAGACTGAGGGGAAAAAAGATTAGCTAACAGTAGTCACTTCTAAAAACTATCCTTCCCAAGAAATCCATCTTATATCTACATAAAGGTGAAAAATAGGTTATTTTATTAAAATTATGATTCTCCTGGTATTAAACTTATTTTCAAATACAGAATTATCACTAAAATATTTCTCAAGGAATACAATTTTAAAGGTCTAAATCTATTGAAAGAGGATAATTTTGTGATCTTAGACAAATTATTTATCTTTACCTAGTCTAGTCTTTCCCATTTAGAAAAAGAGATTACTAGCACCTTATTATTGTTGCTATTGCTACTGTTAAGTACTAAGAATGATACTGTTTCAGGTTTTTCAAGTAGAGTATATTTTGAACATGGGCAAAATCAACTGTTGTAATTTATTACACATAAATTATAATGACTAAAGCTTATTTATTCATAAATTTGAAAAGTTAAAATATTAGATATGTGAAACACTGCATCCCATTTCTTCTTTTTTTTTCCCTTCTTAAAAATCTGTGATCTAATGTTCTAGGACAATAAAACTTCTTATGGACCTTATTACCTATACTAATTATTTTCTTGCTATGTTTAACATTCAAAACTAACAATAAAATTGCATATCCCAATTTATCTTACTTTTCTGGCATAATGAAATGTAGCAAAGACCACAGCTCTTTAAGGGAGTTTTGTAGAGGAGTTCCAGTAATAAGGAGACGGTGATTGGACTTAAAGTCTATTAAAGTTTTATACAGAAGAGAGTCATCATTCTTTAATCGATGTGCTTCATCTACACCTATAAACGCCCAATTCAGACCTCCAAGGAATGCCTAAAAATGAACAGAACACAGGTGATGTTTTAAGAGAAAAATGAAATTCAAATTATTAAACTGAGGCAAATTAAAATTAAAAGCAAGTTTTGTCTTATTTTCAGAAAAAAACTATGTATTACTTCAAGATTTACTAGAATCCTCAAATCAAGTAACTCAACATGCAAAATAAAGTTCCCTCCATGACTGATTCACTCACTGAAAAACAGAATAGCAAATGAAAATTTTTGCTAGCTTACACATTCTTAAAAGAAAAAAGAAAAAGAAAAACAACAGTATCATTTAAAATAGGATCATTTAAAATTTTTTACAAAAGATTTTAACCTAAGGTCAACAGAAGCCTCTATTAGTGTCAACTTAGAGAAAATAAGATATAAATTTGGAAGTGTCTTATTCCAAGTGCAGGAATAATTCACTGTATGACCTTTCAACGCTGTGGACCTGTGTATATAAATATGGGTGTCTGACTTAAAAGACAGACAGGCCAGTTTCTACTATTTAATGGTTGTTATGACCCAAGAAACTAGCTCACTTAACCTCCTGAAGACTTGGTTTTTCTTTCCAATAAAGTAGAGACGACAGCAGGATCTTATAAAATAGATGGAAATTACTTGAGATATTAACTATAAAGAAATAAGACAACATCTATAAAGCACTCAGTACAGTGCTTCATTCAGGGGTGGCTTAACTGTTTCAGGTATATTCTTCCACTTTAAAAGTTCTTACAAATCAAAGCACTATGCCAAACCAGTTTTACAGAAGTCAGCAGGTGGCAAATTTTTCCAGTAAGGATCCAGATGGTAAGTATTTTAGCTTTTGCATATTCTTTGGTTTTTCACCCGCTAAAAATGTAAACAACATTAGTTCAAAGGTCTTAAAAAATAAACCAGATTTGATGCATAGGATACAGTCTGCTGACCCTTGATTTACGTTATATTTTCATCCTACCCATAACATATGGTAAAGGAAAAACGGATATACACCAAACAGAAAACCATAAGTAATACACACCTTATCCTTCAATAAAATTTCATAAGTTGTTAAAAGTATATTAAATTTTAACCGTTTGGTCTGGGGATGCATCCATTCATGAGTTCTTATCTATCAAGAAATTTCAAAGATAATTTTAAGACAAACATTATGAAAAGCATACTTGTACTTAAATATCAAATAAAATCTGTTCAAAATACACAAAAAACAATGTATGTTTATGTAATAAAATCATTTTAATTCTTTTACTAATTTAATTTTAGTTAACATCATTTTATTCTTAAAATAGCCCAACAAGCTGAACTAATTTTATTTCATTTTCCACTGAAGAAGTTCATTTAACAAAACATAAGTGATTAATTCATTTAATAACATAGTATTTATGGATGAAATGATACTCAGGTTTGCTTCACAATATTTGGAAGGAAACAAAACTGGCAATGCATTAAAACTGTGAAGATGGAGATGGGCACATGGAGATTTATTATATTCTTCTGTCTGCTTTTATGTATATTTGAAACTTTCCATAATAAATTAGGGCAAAAAATTATTACATAAAGTAACACTCAACTGAAAACTGATTTTTAGCATTCAGGCAATTAAACACATATTAAGCACTTACTCTGTGGCAAGTTCCACTCTAGAAACTAAGACTACAAAGACAAATAAAATACCTGTCCTCAAAGACAACTACATCTAGATTTCTAAATTTGTGGAGAAACAACTTACCATATTTCTGCTGTTAATGTCACCTAAATAAACCACAGCATTCATCTGAGACGCCCATGTCTGAATTTCCCTTTGCCAGGAAGTAAGTGTGGAGAGTGGTACTACTAATAGAAAAGGTCCATATAATTGATGTTCATGAAACAAATAGTTCAGAAAGGAGATCGTCTGTATTGTTTTTCCAAGGCCCATTTCATCAGCAAGTATGCAACTATTTCCTCTACAAAGTTAAAAACAAAAATTATACATGCAATAAAGATTCAACTTTGTAAAGAAACTTTTTCACACAACCCATGTACAAATTTATATTAATAGTTAAAACATATCTGATAGGTATACAAACAATATACCACTTTTATTATCTATAAATAATAAATATAAATAAACACCTTTGTAACAGTGTAGAAGTGGACAAGGTTTACCATTTTAGTCAAAAAAAGCTTAAAGATTAACAGTATTATTTTTAATCAGTTATGTAGTCAAAAAAACAATCTATATAAGTGATAGAGTCAAGACATATTAAAACAGTAAAAAAAAAACTAGCAGAAAGAAAATAAACAGCAAGAAAAACTATAGCTCCAGTAAAATTTAAAAACAAAAAATTTGCACCCTAGGGTCACCTATATTACCAAGAATAGAACAAGAAACACAGAAGAGAGTTGGGAGGAAAGAGGCCTAAATGGGTATTAGAAATAACTGGAAGAGAAACAGTCCAAGGATTAATGTGGGATAGGAATATATATACGTATGCTGATTTTAAGTTCATTATGAAGTAGTGCAGCAAACAGGTTAAACTCAAAACTCCACTGAATCTTCTGCTCACTATGTAGTATTATTTATATACTAAGGAAATTTAACAACCTCATATAAAACCTTTATCATTTATATTGCTGGAAATCTTTTCCAAATCCTCTACTTATAAAATGTGTATGCCCTTAGGGTTGCCTGGGTGGCTCAGTACATTGAGGGTCTGACTCTGGTTCAGGTCATGATCTTGTAGTCCATGAGTTCGAGCCCTGAGTCAGGCTCTGTGCTGACAGCTCAGGGCCTGGAGCCGATTCTGTGTCTTCCTCTCTGTCTGCCCTTCCCCCGCTCACACTGTTTCTATCTCAAAAATTATAAGCATTAAAGAAAAAACTTTTACTTAAATTTATATGCCCTCAAATTAAACAGGTAATTCAAACTATACTTACTTGCACCAAGAGTGAGCAAGCCAATTTAAACCATTCAGTTGATAATCTCTTAATTCTAAACTCTCATGTCCTCCAATATAGGATGGCTGTTTCTTTAGGGCTACAAATCTTGGCCTTTGTTTTAATACCTTTAGCAGAAATAAATGTTAATAAGAACTATTAAATATGAGAAATTATTTTAAAAGATGAAAATCTCAGCTTTTACTATAAATTTTGAAATTTCATCTCAAATCATCAAACTCAGAAATTTCATGATTCACAATGTATAGTGAAATATTTTGCCCTTTTTTGACAAAAAATGATAGAAATAAGTAAGTTCTGGCCGAAATACTTGGGTCTTACATAGTACACAAGCAAAAACCTATATTAAATTCATTCAATTAACTGATGCTGCAGCCCTGACTCAGAAATAAACCATACATCTGGCTTAAATTTCTGATCACTCAATTACTATTATCAACTTAATTCAATCTTGTAATTAGACAAGTTTTAGTTGTATATAGATCCTCAAAACTACTACTAATAATTTTATAAAGATCTTACACTAAGCATGGTAATTCTGGGTATTACCCCTCTCTTCTATGGGTACATTCTTCCTGTTCTTTCCTACCTTCAAAGAAAATATTCACTATCTCTTAAACCAAGCATATATATCTATTTTCCAGGGAATTTTCCCTATTTGGTCTCCCCAAGCCACTCCTCACAACACCACCACCAATTTATCATCTTAGTGATGTAGTTTCACTCACCAGAGCTAAAAGATAGTGCCACATCTAAGATCACATACGAATTACAGGAACACCCTTTCTATTAAGACCTACCAACCAAGCAGTTGTCTCTGTAAGTCTACCTAAATCAGGATCCATCTCTTTATTTGAGCTAATATTTATATGATGCATAAATACTATTTTCAACAATTAAAAAATTCAAACAATACTCACTTTGCAATCTTTAAAAGGAGTGGTTTTTGATTGATTCCTGCTAAAATACTCATCTATGCATGCTTGAAACTTTTTGGAAATTAGAGCTCCATCCTCCCAGCTGCACTCTGAGTATGGAAGGCCCTGCCATTTGCAATAATAATCAGGATAACCAGCTGCTGACTTCTGATTGGAATGAGCTGTGAGAAAAATCAGGTTATTTATTTTTATGATGAATTTCATTCAAGGACTAATTTTTTTTGGGGGGAACCACAAGCAAAAATAAGTCATCGGGTTTATAATACCCTATTACAGTAAGACTAAGCCACTGTATTTGATATATAAACAGTAAGTTTAATTTCTTTCTGACTTCAAGCATGGCAAGATAATAGTTTAATTAAAAATTTTTACTGACCAATTATTCGTTCCACTATTTGATATTGTTTGTGTAGATCATCTGTAAGTTCTTGCTGGCAATTATAATATTCTACATCTTCTGGAGAAGCATTTTTCAACCTGAAAAATTATTTTAATCCAGAATTAGACTTCAAAATCTCCCCCTAAAGAACCCATCCCCCCCCACACACTATCTGTAGCTCAAAATCTCTCATTTTGCCACTTATCTAAATATGAGTCAGTTGAATAATGAAGTAATTGAAATTGAAATAAAGTGAATCATTAATTGTTAATTTTAAAAATGTGTAATTTATATATATGAGACACATTCTACATGACCATCACCGAGGAGAGATTTAGATGTGGCTATTTCTAACTAAAAGTTTTACCTTGAGAGGAAATATAAGTAAGTCTATAAATAGTTATTTTAGGTTATTACTGGATTCTTGACTATTCCTTATTAACAAAAAGCTTAGTAGTAATCTTTCAACTGTTAAAAAATTAAGTGTAATATAAAACACTTACCATCTTTTTGTTTCCTGATCTTTTTTCTTATAATTATCCAATTTTTTCATTCCTCTAACATTCTGCTGCTTAAGGGTTTCTTCTGTCTCCCAAGTATTGTGGATATGGGACCATCCTTTCCATTTAATTAAATATTGGATCTCTCCTGGTTCCTTGTTTTTTTCAAATCCTGCATTTGGGTCACCATCTGCTTCAACTGCATAGATGGTTGTAGTAGCACCAGTAGCTAAAAAAGCAAGCACAATACATTCCATGTAGTTCAGTTATAAGCGTATTTCCTTCAACTCAAAAACTCAAGAATATGAATAGAAAAATATATTCTCTTTTAAATAAGTATCAGGGTACAAGAATTTAAGAAAAATTATATTACACACACATAAAAGAAACTCTGCATTTTAGAATGGAAATATGATGTAACTTAATCCCCTAAGTTTTAAAATTAGAAAAAACAAGGTTAAAAGTCAATGGCACACCTAAGATCATATAGCAATTTAGAATAACTAATGACTGGCAGCGTGATAACTGGAAATAAAATAATGAAAAATCATCTTTAAAATTTACATATCTAAAATCATTATGTTGGAGATATCTGCAGCCCTCATGTTCAGTGCAGCATTATTTATAACAGCCAAGACATGGATACAACCTAAGTATCCATCGAAAGGTAAATAGATAAAGAAAATGTGATATATATGTATGTATCGGGTAGAATACTATTCAGCCACCAAGAAGGAAATTCTGACATTTGCAACAAAAGAACACTGAGGGCATTATATCAAGTGAAAAGTCAGACAAAGACAAATACTATATAATCTCACTTATACACTGAATCGAAAACAAAATCTCACAGAAAAGGAGATCAGATCTGTAGTTACCAGAGACAGCCAGTTTGTGTGTGTGTGTAGATGCATACAAACTTCCAGTTATAAGATAAATAAATATTGGGGATATAATGTACAACATAATGACCACAGTTAACATTGCTATATGGTATAGTTGAAAGCTGCTGAGAGAATAGATTCTAAATTATCATAACATTTTTTTTCTTCTTATTCTACCTATATAAAACAATTGATAAATATAAACTTACTGCGGTAATCATTTCGGAATATATGTAAGTCATTATACTATCCACCTTAAATTTATACAACATTCTATGTCATATCTCAAAAATTGAAAAGAAAAAAATGCATGTCAAGATAACTAAAAATAACCTATATAAAAATTTAAAAATAACCAAACCATTTGTCAAATTCAAAGTACCTAAATAACAACTATTATTTAGGTAGGACAACAGAAAAACTCAAAACACATAGGTTAAAGTTTTTTCTAATTATCTGCAATAAATCAAGTAAGGTGACGTGAGGTTAAATGAATCATTTTGTGTGGAGAAAATAAGCTAAGAAAAGTATAGTTTATAACAAGTAAGTAAAACAGAAGAAAAGGCATCCTCCTCCTGGCTTTCAAAACTAAAAAAACTTCAAGAAATACTTTATTTACTCTAGTAAATATCACTGAAATCTTCAAACAATAAATATGTTTTTTAAGAAAATACCTCCTTTTCTCCCAATTCGACAATCCATAAAACGTTCTATTGTTTCAAATTCCTCTTCTTCAGGTTGAGGAACATCCTCACCACAGACTTCCAGTAGGTCATCAGAATCTGTTTTCATTTCTTCATCTTCTTTATAGCTAACATTGACAGTTGCTTGGCGACGAGAACTTCTTTTATCATTATCATAATCTTCTTCATCATCCTCCTCCTCAGATGAATCAAGCTGTCTCTTTTTTTGTCCAAGACTTTTCTTTCCATTTTTTGCCTTAGATCTAGGGAAGACCAGGAGATAGAGGTATTTTACAGAAACAATGGCATAAAACAAGACAGAAGACACTCTATACAAAAAGAATACCTCTGTAACCAACAATTTTCAACATCAAATTGAGAACTATACTTACCTATTTTGAGGTTTTCTGCTTTTAACTTTGTTTTTTGGCTCATAATCAGATTCTGTTTCATCACAACTGCTTTTATCTCTTTCCTCTTCGGATTCTGAATCTGAACCAGACTGAGATGGAGATCCTGACCCAGACATTTGCCAATCTTCACTGTATACAGAATATACAAAGTATGTTTATTTATCCTTACACTGTATAGCAAATTTTACTTCTAATAAAAGTACAAAAAAACCCGAACTGAATTATATTTCAGTTTATGTAAAAAATGTTGCTTTCATTCACACCAATATATTAAATTAAAATGTATGTAGAATTTTAAAAATGCTATAAAATATTCTTCATATATTTCTCCTATAACTCCAGGGTTTTGTTAATCATTTAGTTATACCTCAACGAATGGCCAATAGGTACATGTAATTCTGATGATCACTAGGGATGAAAACATGGAAAGCTAATTTAAAGAATCACAGGGTTAATTCTGAAAATCTGGTATAATTATACTTGCTCTCTCAAAACAAAAATTCTAATTCTAATCTCATTCATTTTAATTTTCTGGAGACTGTGATGTTTAAAAATTTACACTCTGGGCGCCTGTGTAGATCAAGTTGGTTAAGCATCGGACTTCAGCTCAGATCATGATCTCATGGTTCATGGGTTTGACCCCCGCATTGGGCTCTATGCTAACAGTGAGGAGTCTTGTTAGGATTCTCTCTCTCTCCCTTTCTCTGCCCCTTCCCCATGTACGCTCACTTTCCCTCTCTCAAAAGAAATAAATAAACCTAAAAAAAAAAACCACTCTGAAACTGATTTTTAAAGTAGTACATGTTCATTAGGAAGCCTAAAATATAGTACAGAAATATGTAATAAAAAAGAAAAAAATTAGTCCATTTTAACCAACATTTAATTATCTTACCTTTATTGCTAGTTTTAGTCTATTCAGTCTATTTAATTCTAGTAAACATGCAGAGAAAAATTACCAGATGCACATGTTAGTCTCTGCAATAATATCAACTTCGAGTGAAAGATAAGATATACACTAAATTCTTATATATACACCTTATCTGGTCTGTTACTGCTTCTACTCCACTGCTCTGTATCTCAAGCATCAATTATACTTTGTTAAAGGTTACATAAGCAAGCACATGAGATAAAATCTGATTCATGGTGAAAACATAACAGGGAAGTAATTCCCTTTTTATTTTGAGATCTTTTCAGAGTATGCACACTAGAAATAGCAATAGGCAAAATATATGAAAATATCTCCGTATTTTTATAACACATTATGACTTTTATAATCTAATCAAACCTATCATCCCAAATCACTAGTTTTTAAAAAGATCACCAAGTTTAGAAATTACTAACTCAGTGGAAGTGCTGTAGAGCTGATGAGACACAATAGCTGAAAATGTAAACTAGTAAATTTCTAGTAAAGCAGAAGGCAGATCTGAAAAGTTACCCAGGATGTAACATAGCAATAAAGGGATAAAAATATGTTACAGTAAAATTCATGCAGGAGAAGATGGATGATCCAACAGATATATACCATAGATATAATCCAGGAGACAAATGTATATTAAAGTAGAGAGATTTACAAAATCAGAAAATGTCCAGAGACACAGTGACTGAATTTTCAGAAACTAGTAAAAGATAGGAATTACATTAAAGATGTATAAAAGGAATGAATAAAGTGGAACAAATAAATAAATCCAAAGGTAGATATACCAAAGTGAAACTTCAGAACATCCAAGGAAAGAAGAAAAATAAGACACAAGACAATGGAACAAGAGAGAAAAAAACTCAGACCAGGAGCTCTTGGGTGGCTTCTTCAGTTCAGGGTCTGACTCTTGATTTTGGCTCGGGTCATGATCTCAAGGTACATGGAATTGAGTTCTTTGTCAGGCTCTGCACTCACAGCATGGAGCCTGCTTGGATTCTCTCTTCTTCTATCTCTTTGCCCCTACCCTGCTCATGCATGTCCACAAACGCTCTCTCAAAATAAATAAACTTAAAAAAACATAAAAACAAAACAAACAAAAACAAACCCTACCTCAGACCATCTAAATAACTGAAATTCTGAACTACTAAACACTTTCCAGGTCAAGATCTTTAGGAAATTATAGTGAGTTTCTAAAGGAGTTCTACAGAGAAAATAAATTTCATATGCAAATGAATAGTAAGATAGCTATTAATAAAAACTTAACAGAAATACCCAATATTCATCATCTACTGGTCCCTACATTGCTATATAGGTTTCCCAAGTTATTAATATTTTCTGATACTATGACCAAGTAGATCTCTGGAGTTTAAAAACATCCTTTTTTGTAGATTATAGATAAACAAGTGACACAAAAAATCTCAGGTCCTCACAAAAAGATAAATGTTATGGATTAATAGTTTAAAGTAACCTAATAAAATGTCATGAAGCAAAAATTCACATCTACTTTTGACAATAATTTTTCAAAAAATAAGAAACAAAATCAACAGGGTCTTCCTGAGATGAGAGTGATCAGTTGAACAAAATAACATACTCTTTATGTTTTTTCCTTTTGACCTCATTCGATGAGTCATCAGAATCTTCACTGCTGGAAGAATCCTACAAGGGAAAAAAAAAACAAGGTTAATGTTACTAATGATTAGAATTTGGCCATGATATCAAATGTTTGCTTGTCATGCTATTTAACGTTCACTTTGCTAATAACACTAACTGTAAAGCTTTTTTCCCATGTTGTTATATTTGTAACATTTGCCCATAAACTAATAACATCGTTAATACAAATTTATAACATAGCCATTGAAATTAAGTAAACATCACAATCTACCATCTTTCAAGACCATTACTGTTGCTTAATATGGCCTTAAAAAGGAATTCTAATTGTTGGTATGTCAAATTTTGATTCAGTATTTTTCTTCCCCATTAGCAGTTTTTCTTTAAAAAAAAATTTTTAATGTTTATTTATTTTTGAGAGAGAGACACAGAAAGTGAACAGGGGAGAGGCAGAGAGACAGACACACACAGAATCCAAAGCAGGTTCCAGGCACTCAGTGATCAGCACAGAGCCTGACGCAGGGCTCGAACCCACTAGCCGCGAGATCATGGCCTGAGCCAAAGTGTTACGCTCAACAGAATGAAGCACCCAGGTGCCCCTAGACAGCTTTTGATACAGCTCTTCCTAAATGCAAACATGCAGGTATGCTTTTGTGCACAAAGTAACTATACTATTTAAAGCTGTAGCCTACAGTTTTAAAGACATGGTGAGAATTCTGTTATTCAATTTGAGTAACAAATATGGTTTAATAGACACATGTGTATCTGTGCAGACTGCCATAGTATTCACATTTAGTTTATTTCTAGTTTTGCTGTGATACACAAATGCACACACACTTTCACTGCTTATTTTGGATTTATTCCTGAAAGTGGAATTACTGGACAACAGTATATCGCTATTTTGAGGCTCTTGATACACATACTTATTTCCTTATCTTTTCAAAAAATTTACCATTACTAATAATTTCATAAATATCTACATCTAGTTAAGTGATGGCAGATTATATCTACTTTTAAAATAACAGCTTTCATAATAAAAACTCACCTCTTCTGATCCACTGTTAGATGAAGCTTGATGTTGCTGCTGCTGCTTCTTGAGCATTGCAGATCTCTGAACAGCCAGAATACTAGGGCTAGATTTCCAAAACTATCATAGAAAGAAATATGAGCTAATGAAGGATGAAGTTTTGAAGAAATTTTTAAAAAGGTTAAATTACTGAACATTTTCACTGCCTCCAAATAATCAATTCAGACTATTTTCTTTTCATTATATGTAATACAGTATTATAGCAATTAAAATTCTGAGCTTTAGTTGCATATAAAAAAACCTTATGGTGGGCTGATACAAACAATACTAATCAACATATTCTTTGATGTGGAATATTATTTTCAAAAGACAAAGTGATAACATGTGAGTGCTACTCAAAAGGTGTTTGCCTAGTTTTTTAATTGATGTGAAGATCAAGAGCTTGTGTCAAAATGCAAATCAACTATGTCACTAAGCACAGTTTCAGTTCAACTGAGTTTTTATTTATTAGGTAACAAGACTTTCTTCATTAAAGAAGTGTGTTGATGTATATTCTGGCCCAAGTATCTTATCATGACTGGTACTCTAAGTAACACTACTGAGGGGTGCCTGTGTGGCTAAGTCAGTTAAGCATTCAGCTTTGGCTCAGATCATGATCTCACAGTTCATGGGTTCAAGCCCCGTGTCGGGCTCTGTGCTGACAGCTAGCTCAGAGCCCGGAGCCTGCTTTGGATTCTGTATCTCGTTCTCTTTCTGACCTTCCCCTGCTCACACTGTCTCTCTCTGTCTCTCAAAACAAATAAACAAACAAAAAAACACGTTAAGTAACACAACTGTATTCTATTATGAGTATAGATAGTAAATCTCGTAGAAGCTTTGTTTAGAGGGACCCTCAGCCTACTCCACCAAGTATCTTCAAGGAAGCAAGTCTATTAGATTCTCCTGCTATTAGCAATAAAGTATTTCCTTTGAAGGTATTGAAAGTAGAGCTCAGACACACTAAGATTAGCAGAAAAACCTCACAAAGCCTTTAATTTTTATCTATGAGACAATATTTATGAAATCCAATTTCTGCCTTAGAAGTTTTGTGTTTATTCTGTACTTGCTGACAGTTTCTCTTCCACACCAATTAACCACAAGTTTGAGGATCACTGAAATTTTAATGTTTAAAATTAATGTTTTCTAAAAGCCAGATTAAGAATGCTATAAACCAATGTTATAAATATTCCCCAAATAGTAAAAGAAATCCATCTTTCAGGATATTGTATTTATTACCTCAGCTCCATCAACTTTCGGTGATTTTGCTTGGACTTTGTTTTTTCGCGAAGTGTCTGACTCAGACTCTGACTGACTGCCCGATTCAGATCCAGAGTCAGAGTCACTGCTACCTGACTGGCTACTGCTTCCATCACTACTGCTTCCAGAACTTGAACCAGATCCGGAGCCTGAAGCTGACCCAGAATCATCATCCGACTGGCTACAATTTGAAAATAAACAAATTTCAAACAAAATTTATTAGGAATTTAATTTTCCTTCGAAGTCAGCAGAAAGCACCAATCATTAAATCTTGCTTATTTCATATTTCAACTTTCTATAGTCAAACAAACAGAAAAAAGAGTAAATGTTAATCTATAGTAATTGACATACTTGATAAACTTAGTACAATTTCGACAAAAACATAAGCAATCAGACCACAATCTTCTTCCTAGATAATGAGCAAAATCTATCAAATTACAGAATTCTAGGCTACCAACTTGGGAAAATAAGAAATTGAAGCCATAATCCCTATCCTTAGAAGGCTATTTAACTATAGTAAATATAATGTAGAAACTATGTGAAGTAAAGGATACCTGTGCTAAAAATTGTCACAAGTAGAAAAAAATTGTAGCTTCTATTTGTTTTCAAATTTATATCTATGTTCTATCATTCAAGGGGAAAATAATTATTAAAATTAAGCTAGGATCAAATATACTTTAAAGAAAGAAAAACAGTCATCGCTTCTCTGAGGATATCATTGAATCTGTCATGGTTCGACAACAGTAAATATGAAATAACAGTAAATCCTCAGTCTTTCTTAACTTCTGTATATGCACTTATGAAAGCAATTAACAATTCACTGAGAAACTACCTTTTTTCCCAAAACTAACTTTTAGTCCAAAGTAACCTAGAAATGGTCTGGCCTAAACAGGTGATTGTGTAAATTACTATTATTCCCAAGGCCATTTATTCACAAAGTATTTACATCTAATTGTTGAAAACTAGGGGCATTAAATTTTTTATGCACACAGTAGACTCAGCTTTTGATATAATTTAAACTGGCTTAAAGACAAACGACAGATAGTAACACAGTTTGTGTATACACAGCTAAATTCAAGCTTCATGTCCTCTGCTGTAATTTTCAGAAATACCACCAGATGGAGGTATTACTTTAGGGAAATAGATTGCAATAGTAAAAGTAATTTATGTATAAAAGTAGTATCTCCTTTTCTAAAGCAAGGAGTTTAGTATTCACATGGAAACACACACATAAAAGTCTGAAAGACTTTAATTCCAACAGTTAGATTTAATTAAAAAGCTTAAAGTGTGAACATGTGCATATTTTTTAAGATCTGGGAATCTAGTGGAATAAATGTTTTTCTTCACAGAAAAGAGTAAGCAAAATTTGCCTGTTAAAGGCTATGATACTAAGATCACTTTTGCCACAATTTCTAACCAGCAGTCTCATGGCTCAGAGATCAAAAACAACACAATGCCTTTTAATAAACAAACAAACAAACCCTACTTACCATGTTTCACTTGGGTCCCTTCAGAGAAATGTCAGCAAGAAAAGTAAGAAGATATTTTTCCTGACATAGAATTTTGTTTCTCTGTTAACCCACTAAGAGATAACTTTCATTTACTCCATAAATTTAACTAAGAAGTATCATGTTATTAGGCCCTGGGAAAAAACTAAGCTTTACCATTTAAAAGAACCTCTAACCTGGTATGGAGAGACAACAGTCATATCAACCAATCAATGCTGTTCTGCACTATTTATAAGGTAACTGATCCAGGTGTACAGGGAGCACTAAAGATAAAAGCAAGTCTAATAGAGTAATTGGGGAACCCAGAAAAAAATGCGGTTGATAGAAAAGGCTTTTGTAGAAAAGCAGAGGGGTAGCTTGTCATTGCTGGTAAGCTTTCTGAGGATACCATTTATTTTTTCCAAAGTACCTAACAACAGCACCTTACACACTGAGGGTGCTCAACAGATACTTGAAAAGCAGACACATGAGAATAACTGAATCGGGGGGGCTATCCTGGGTCTATATTCTTGATTATGTCTTGATCAACCATTCCAGATGAACAGCTGGTCAAAATTCTCTGCTAATATATCAAAATTCTAAGTGAAAGTAATTAAGTAGTTTTGCTTTCTTTCATGGTTTTGTTTTTTGTTTTTGTTTTTGTTTTTTGGTATCCAGTTTCATATTCTATCATATGTTCCGAGAGTGTTGAGATTTTTACTACCCAGAGTGCAAACACCTTTAGGTATAGTTGTGCTGGCTGGAGATAAAAACTAACAGCCCAAGTCTAGGTTACTTTAATGGCACAGATTTATTATAGAATGTCAGTCTTCACCTTATGTATTCAAAGTATAATTTATTTCATTTAGTTGCTCTCTTTAGGATTAAGAATATATACAAAGATTAAGTAAGAAAATACCTTACATACTGCCACAGAACAATCTCCAGGATATAGTTAAAAAAATACAAAACAATGTTTTATAGTATGCTTCCTTTGTATATATGCTTCCTTTGTAAAAGGAAAAAAAATACATATTTGCCTATACTTTTAAAAAAGGCAGTAATGGCAGGATAAACCAACAATCAAGTTAAAATGGTTATCTACAGAGGGAGGGACAGAGGAAAGAGAGTAGAAGGAACAAGATCTGAAATGAATCATCAGATTCTAACCATGTATATGTTTTACATAATTTTTTTTAAAAAGAAAATCCTAAAAATTTTAAGAAAAACAGACACAGATTTAGGGGGAAAATCTATATTGACATAAAATTCTGAGTTAAAATTGTTGACTAACACGTCCCTAATAAAGTAAAGTAATTCTGTTTCAGCCCACTGCTATAAATGCTCTTTCCAGAATGAAGTCGGAGCATGGCCTTACCTTTTTTTTTTTTTTTAAGTTTTCAGTGTTTCTATAATAAAGTACAAACACCCATGAGGCCTTTCAGGAATCTGTCTTTGCCAATCTATTTCCACCAGCCAGTTTCCCACTTAAACCCTTAGTTCTAGCAATGGTAAACTATTTGTAATTCTGAGAACCAGTTTCTCTTTCCACTTCCTGCTTTTGCACAAGTACGTCTCTTTTTCCCCCACTATATAATTCCTACTTGAGCCTCATCTCAGAGACACTTCTCCCTCCAACAAATCTCTCCTGACTCCAGAGTATTCCCAACCCAACCGTAAATCAGGTATCCTCCCTTAGCACTTCCAAAACGTTATATATACACTACTATCTTGGCTGTGACTACACTATGCAATGATCACGGTAGTTTTGCTTTCTTCCATGTTTTTTGTTTGTTTTTGGTATCCTACCTTTCATATTCTATCATATATTCCTAGAGTGCTGAGATTTTTACTTGTTGCCTTTTTTATATTGAACACCAAACAAAGAACTCAATATGTTTGATGGGTAAGGAAGGACGCCTGGGTGGCTCTGTGGGTTAAGTGACCAACTCTTGATTTCAGCTCAGGTCATGATCCCAGGGTTACAGGATCAAGCCCTGAGTCAGGCTCTACAAGTGTGGAGCCTGCTTAAGATTCTCTCTCTTCTTCTGCCCCTCTCCCCAACTTGTGTTCTCTCTCTCTCTAAAATAAAAGAAAGGGGGAGGGGGAAACGCCTGAGTGGCTCAGTCAGTTATGTGTCCAACTACTGATTTCAGCTCAGATCATGACTTCACACTTCATGGGATGGACCCCTGCAATGGGTTCTGTACACACAGACAGTGTAGTACCTGCTTGGGATTCTGTTTTTCCACTTTCTCTGCCTCTCCCTCGCTCTCCACACATCCATGTTCTCTTTCTCTCAAAATCAATAAACATTTAAAAAAATGTTTGGTAAGTAGATGGATTTACATATAAATCCAACATATATGGGTTCAAATCCCTGTATAAAATTCACAATTATAATCTGCATACAAGAAATATTGCTGAGCTCCAACTAACATTTTATATAGGTAATAACCAATACCAATAACTTTTTCAATAACATAAGCCACTTAAGAGTTATCCTTATTAATTATATTAAATCTCACTAGCACAATAACAACAAAGCAATAGATTACTAGAAACTGAATTCTGTTCCTCACCTTTCTCAATGTACACTAGAAAATCTACAATAAGTTTATAGGCACTTTGATAAAATTATATTCTTTCTTAAAGTAAATTAAATAGAAACACAACATTTAAAAAATAGTTCAAATTAAAGTCTCTTTTCAGGCTTATTTTCATATGAGCTTTAAATATGAACGAGAGAGCAATATAATGAATTACCATATATCTAAAAACCAGCTTCACAATTATCAACTCTTACCAATCTTGTTTCAAATAATCCAGCTTCACAAAGACATACAATCTCAGGCACTGTATTTATCCATAAATACTTAAGTACTAAAGTATTATGGGGGAGCCTGGGTGGCTCAGTTGGTTAAGCATCCAACTTCGGCTCAGGTAATGACCTCATGCTTCAAATTCTGTGTCTCCCTCTCTGACCCTCCCTTGCTCACGCTGTCTCTCTCTCTCAAAAATAAATAAAACATTTTTAAAAACTTTAAAAAATTTTTTTAATGTTAAAAAAAAGTATTAAAAAATTTTTAATGTTTAAAAAAAATAATTTAAAAAAATAACACTATTTTTAAGTATCCACAAAAACAGTACCATACCTTTGAAACATCATTTACTCCTGAATATTGAATAATATTAAATACCCAGTTCAATTTATCTCTTTAGTCACATGATTCCATTTCTGCCACTGATTGAATAGGAATCCAAATACGGTTCATACACAGCACCTGAAACACTTTTTTTAAAGTCTCTTTCATTTTTAAAAAAATCTCTATTTAAATTCCAATCAGTTAACAGAGTGTAATATTATTTTCAGGTGTACAATACAGTGATTTAAGACTTCATACATCCCCCTGTGCTCAACACAAGTGCACACCTTAATCCCCATCACCTATTTCACCCTTCCTCCCACCCAACTCTCTTCTGGTAACCATCAGTTTGTTCTATATATCAAAAATCTGTTTCTTGGTTTGCCTCTCTCTCTTTTTTTTTTTTTTCCCTTTGCTCATTCGTTTTGTTTCTTAAATTCCATATATGAGTGAAATCATATGGTATTCACTTTTTTCTCTGGCTCTTTAATTAAGTCTTCTTAACATGACAGCTCCCTCTTCCTTTTTGCATTCCCCTGCAATTTATTTTGTGGAATAAATTAGGGGGTTTTTTTCTGCTTTTTCAAATTTTGCTTACTATAACTTTGTGGTATTAACATATTTTTCTGGCTCTTGCATTTCTTGTAAACTGTTGGATCAAGAGATTCAGATTCAAGTTCAGCTTCTCTTTTAGCAAGAATACTTTTTAAGAGTTCTTGTGAACTTAACATCAGAAGAAATTTAAGTTTGGTTGTCTCTTTTAATGTGAGGATAAATTATAGCTGTGGCGTTTTCAGCCTTATCCATCCATTACAGTTTCCTGTAAGCTCCATACCTAATGTTTTTTGCAGCCACTGATCATATGGCTTTATCACCTATTTATTAGAGGCAGTAAAATGGTTATATACCATTCTTCACTTACCCATTATACCATGTATTCATTAATAGGTGGAATGCTTCTTATAATAAGAAACTTTCCTTCATGTATGTTTGTTAATCTTGAGGTACAGTTGATACATGAAAGCCATTTTTATTTCTTTTCCTTATTTGTTAGTTTTGAAAGGGAGTTAAGTTGCTAGCATCCTTTCAAAGTCGACCTATAGTTTTTGTCTAATGAACTTATAGATTTGAATTATTTTATGAGTTTTAATCTACTATATCATTCTTGATGTCCAAATTGTCTCATCTTTAGCCAACAGGAAATACTTTATCAGTTCCAGAGTCCTTTTTAAAAGACCTCAAGTAGTCTTTGATAGCTTCCTTACTTGCTGGTCTGACAAGATGAACCAGGCTCATCTTGTATATTTCCTGTTTCAGAATGTAACTCAGCCATGTCATCAAAATACTTTTGTTTAGATTAGAACTTAAATTGCAATCTGAGTACTAGATGAGTCTATTACCACAGGACTGGTCATTGTTTTCAAGACTGTTTTTAATGGAATGAGCTAGTATATATATATATATTTAAAGACAATGCATTAAGAATTTATACTAACATTTCCGGTTTAAATTTGTGTAGGTTTTTATTTCTTTGGTTTTATATTTATAGTACCACTTGGGTTGAGTTTCCTGGTTCCAAATGACATTAACAAAATTATTTGCTTATCTTAGAATGTATAAAATAGTTCCAACATGATACATTATTAATAATATGATTACTAAATGTGACGATTTCTTTAAAATTCTTTTGTCTCTCAAGAATACTCCTAGAATAAAATTATTGCTTTAAAATCAACTGAAATAGTTTATTGGTTAGGGCCATTTGCCTTTTCCTTATTTTAGAAACTGCTTTTTATTCATTTTGACTTAATTTTGCTTTAGTATTTACTTGGATCCAACTTGAGGGCTACAGAAGATAAAAGTCAAAATCTTCTTTCCATTTTTGTCTCTTCCACACTATGTCATCTCCCCCTATAGTTCTTTTTTAAAGTTCTGAATGTATTTTCCTTTTTTTCAATATAAGCAAATTATGAATAAGGAGATATTGTATCTCCTCCTTCATAAATAATCATTAACACATTTACACTCTTAAATAAATGATACATACACATTATATTCTGGAAATCATTCCACAGCAGTAGATATGTTTCCTCTTCCTTTATGCAACTGCACATACTCCATTTTGTAGATGTATCACAGTTTCCATTTGTCCCTCAAAAATGAATATGCTTTGCTTCCAAGCCTAAAAACATGGCCCACTGAATGTATCTTTTTGTATTTATGACAGCATACGCTTTGATTTGCTACATTTACCAATGTAAACATACCCTCTTTGAAGTTTTAAATTTTTTAATTCCCTAGCACCCAGATCCTGACCAGTAAGTATAATTCCACACTTAAATAAGCGGAGTCCTTTGAAAAACGGCAGATTCTAGGGACAGGGAAACTACAAGATGAACCTAAACTATCTTGCTATACCAAAAAGCAAAGTGACAGAGTGACAGAGTGACAGAGTGACAGAGAGGGAGAGAGAGAGAGAGAGAGAGAGAGAGAGAGAGAGAGAGAGAGAGAGAGAGAGAATATATGAGAGAGTGAAGGCATTTCAAAAGAGGAAAACAAAACAAAAACAGGACACAGAAACCAACGTGAAAAAGCTTTCACTGGCCAAATCTGATCTAAGCATCGAAACAGTCCATAAAAGATTATTACCCAGTAAATAAAACAGGAATCCTCAAGTCCATGCTGACAATAAGTAGTAGGTAGGTAGTGGAGGGCTATGATAGGGCTCTGAATGCCAAATGGTCAATGTGGCCAGGAGAGTAGTGTTAGAAAATTACCATTTTCAATTACCATAGAAAACACTAGTTTGGGCAAGAATCATCCAGAGATGCTAAATCTAGGGAGAGAGTTTGATGAGTAAGATATTTGCATGGTCTCAAGGTATCTTCTCAGAAACTGCTTTTGGTGTAACTGATAAGTGAGAAACTAGTTGAAAAACCAGAAACCACCCTGTCCTCGTCACTAAAACATTATCAACAGACACTGACAGGCAACATGAGCCTCCTGATAATTGAGCAAGACATATCACCACTTATACCATACTCCAGCCAGGAATGCATGCGGTTTGGGATGCATAACTTGGATCTAATCATAAATGAATAGAAAAGCCCAAATCAAGAAATATTCTTATAAATTAACTAACCTATCCTCTTCAAAATAGTAATGCCATGAAAAACAAAAAGGACGTGTTCCAGATTAAAGGAGATTAAAGAAACATGACAGTCAAATACAGTATGTAATCTCAGATTGGACTCTAATGAAAGATGATTAGGACTGACCAAACTGACTACTGACTGAAGATTAAAAGTATTCTATCAATATAAATTTAGTTATGATACATGGCATATGTAACGGAATGCCTTTATTCTTAGAATACATATATTCTAAGGGTATATATATTCTAAGGAGTAAAGTGGCATGATTTTTCCAATGCGCCCTTAAATAATTTAGGAAAAATAAATTTACTACATATACATCACACATATAAATATATATATAATGGCAAAAAGTTAAAACAGCAAATGTGAACAAAAGGCATTTAAGAATTTCTTGGTACTATTTTTGCAACTTTTCTATACTCCTCCTTAGTGCTCCTACTCTACTCATCCCTCACTTCGCCAACCAAGTTTTTCTAGATCTCCATTTCCAGATTACATAAGATACTTAGCAAGATTTTTGGAAGTGGTACATGATAAAGACAGTTGTATTGCTAGGGTGTTTTACTTAATTCTACTCCTACTTTCTAGAACTCTAAAAATTCAACAGTATTACCACCTCTTTGCTTTTTATTCAAAAATATCTTAAGCCTAAGTCTTTCAAAATTTTCTTGTTCTTTCCTCCTAGTTTCTCTGCCTCTACCTTTCTTCTTTCAGATTTTTTCTTTTTCTAAGTCATCTAATTTAAATTGTTTGGGGGAAGAGTGCCTGAGGGACACAGTTGGTTGAGCGCCCGACTCTTGATTTCAGCTCAGGTCATGATACCAGGCTCATGGGACTGAGGCCTGCATTAGGCTCCCCATGCCTGCTTAGATTCTCACTCTCTCTGCCCTCTCCTCTCCTGATGTGATGTGCTCTTGCTCGCTCTCTCTCTCTCTAATAAAATAAATAAATATGCAAAAAATAAAATAAAATAAAATTGTTTGGGGGAAAATAATTTTAAGGAATCAGAAAATCTACAACACTAAATCCATTTCCCACATGGTCACAATTGTCTATATCCAAGTAGCACTGGTTATTTCCAATGATATACATCACCAAATCTCTGCAGGATCTTCAGTAGTCACCTCCCTTTAACAAGTACCTTACACCCAAACAGCTTCATTCATTGATGTTATCTGCTTGGAACCTCTGGTCCTTTCTCTCATTTATACTCTAGTTCAGACAACTTAATGTAGCTTTTCACAGATTTCAAAATAAAATATCTTCATCACTATACTCTCTAATTTATCCATACAACACAGGGTCCCAACTTTAAGGAGACTTAATTCCATAGTCAAACACTTATTTTCAATTCCGATCTCAGCCTGCTGTCCAGAGACCCTGTATCCCCTGCAAATACCCTTGTGCTACCATGTTTGTTCAGAGCTTACTGCTCCTAATGTTGGGTTTGAGGTCATTTTTATTCCTGGAACAATGAAGTCTTCTGGGAAGTTCAGCAGTGTACCTATTTTTGGCCCATTTGCACTATTTTATATAGGATTTTCATATGTTTCTGAGTAGGAAATACTTTCAGAGAATCTGTTAGCTTAACCTAGCACATGACAGAATAGCAACACTTCCTTTCTCTGCATTCAACTCTCCACTCAAATCAGTCCTTTAATGAAAAAAAAAATTAAAAAAAAAAAAATAAAACCAACAATATATTAAGGGTATATTCATAAAAAGAATATATTCTCAAGTGTATTCTGTGTTATAGGAAAAAAAAGTCTTCAAGTATTTTTTGCTTTTTTTTAATTACAGGAATTGGAAACTAAGTCTGCAATGGCACACAAAGGAAGAATGAATAAAATAACGAATGATCTTCTAAAAAAAAAAATGGCAACAATGAGCAGTTGCTTTCCTTACCATCAGATCAGCAATAGAAGAAAGTGGCCCTGATAAAGGACTAGGAATGGACTGAAAAAGTCAAGAAACTGCAGGTTAGACTGTGGAAAGATAGGGAAGGAATGCTATAGGCCACACTGATAAAAGTATTTCCACAGAAATATTAATAGAAGATTAAATGTCTGACAAACATAGTAATACATAAACAAGTAACTGTATTTACTATGCTAAAGAACAAACATACTACACTAAATACTTTAAGCCCTGTTTCCTCTCCTAATTACTGTTTAAGATCAATACCAGCCAAAAGGAGGTCTTTGGGGGAAGTTTTGAAGAACTTTTTGACAGACAATTATGGGGGAAATTCAGGGCTAACCTGATTGAGTACTCTGAAGTTCAACCCTAAACTATTTTTTCCTAGCTTTCTAGCTCCTTCTTATTTATATATTTATATATGTACACCCATTAGGCAAGTCTTAAGGTTCTGCCACTTGGAAATAATAAACATACTTAAGGATTACTGTGAAGATTAAAAGAGATGTAAAGCATATAGTCTGATGTGTTGTGGGAATTCAATACTAGTAGCTACCAGAAAAAAACAAAAAACCATTGGTCTTTTTCCTGAGTTCAAGATCAGAATCATTACTTCAAGTTCTGCTTTAAACTGTTCTTCAGACTGCAATAATTATAAATATATAAAATGTCTATGAATAACATCTAGAGATGTACTAAAATTTTTCAATACAAATTACTTACTAAAAAAGGAAAACAAGGTGATTTACTAATTGCTGCTATGTGCCAGACCCTGGATTCTCATTTAATCCATCTATTTTCATATAATAAATAAACTGAGGCTCAGAGAAGGGTAAGTGTAGAAAGCAATACCAATATTATAACAAGAATACAAATTATGAATACGTAAGAAATGAAAGAAAATTCAGAAAAATGAAAGCCACTAATTTCTTAGTATAAGTGATTGACTTTAAAATAACTCTTTATATTTGTGCCACATATTTATATACATTGTCTACTTGCTCCTCCACACTCACCAAGTATCCATTTTTGTTTGCCTTTTAGTATTACATAACTGCTGTCCAGTTTTCATTGGTATACGCCCACCCACCCAACTAAAGATTAGATTTCCCAGTCTATCTTTCAGCTAGATGTGGCCATGTGAACAGGTTCTAGCCAATGCGATATGGCTAGAAGTAATGTGGGAATCTTATATCATAGCCTTAATAAAGTTGCTTACCTTAAATCCTCCTCTACCCCATTTTGTTCCTGCTGTCTGAAAATGGCAACTAGTAGAGGAAGAGAAGCCATGTATTAAGGATAGCAAAACTGTCCCACTAGTCACAGTAACTGAATAACCTCAAGGAACAGAGGTCACTTACCTGAGAGGAGAAAAGAAGTAATTATGTGAGCCCCTGTGTTTTGAGGTCTCTGGTGTACACACACACACACACACACACACACACACACACACAGCACCTTGACTGGTTCTCTAATTAATATACTATAATAATGTTTATGCAATAAACATTATTGAAAGAATAAGTTCTATACATTTACGATGTAAATTCAGTGGCTCATCTCTTCAACTAACAGGAGTTTTTAGTAAAGACAAAATACCATGGGGGAAAAAGTAAAACTTACGAGAATCAAAGATATAAAGACTGATTCTTGATTAAGGAACTAGAAGTAAGGGAAATGGAAGCAGGGGCAAGGCTTTATGGAAAGAATCATCTTAGAACTCATTGGTAGTATTCCCTATACTTTTCCCTCTAGAGAATGATTCCTCTCTGAAGCAACTGATAATCCACTCTAAGGTTACTCAACAATATCATATTTTTTATGTAACCCCCTCCAATTTCTTCAGGCACATCACTGTACCAACCTACATGTTCACAGTATTTTTCTCATGTTATTATTAATTCCTTCATAATATTATAATTATCTTTATGCATGTACCTCTTCTAACTACATCCTAGAATTCATTAAGTCAGGGGCTTCATTTCAGTTATTTTTATAGACCATTATCTACTTCAATAGGACTAGAGAAACAATATGGAAATAGTAGAGACTGAGGAAATACTTAAAACCAAAAAAAAAAAAAAAAGAATTGGTGGCCAAAGGCAATGGCTTTCAAACTTTCTTGACCATGAGTTCTATATTTTATTTTATATCATGATGCAGCATGCACATGTGTGCACACATAGGCATAAAAGTGTGATGAACTAGTACTCTACAAAAGGCCCACTGAGTTTTCTATTCTAGGTTACACTATTCTCTTTCACTAAAAAAAAAAAAAAGAACTGATCATAATTCTCTAACATGCTGCAACTTACTATTTAAAATATATCCTAGAACAATCATTTAAAAAATGAGAAGAGCTCATTTAGATGACAACTAAGATCAGACACTTTAAATTCTTTAAAATTACACTGTATTAAATTCTGTTATCCAGCTTATTTTTCACTATAAGCAATCAAATAAATATCAAAGGTGTGAGAAAATCTAAAATGTATTTATCCATCTGTATGGTCCTGAAAACCAACTAATGTCACTGCTATGTTAAACACTGAACACAACCCAACAGCTCTTTTTAGCATTCTAAAGTACAAATCCATGTCAAAATTCTACAATGAACTCAAAATACAGTATGCTTCTACCACCTTAAAGTTTCCAGTTGAGTAAATGAAAATAAAACTGCCAAAAAAGATGCTATAAAGGGTCACATTTAGCATCACTAATTTCAAAGATGACCAGGTTTAGTCATGTTGAGTATTAGGTAAAGACAGTAAACTCAAAAGTTTCTCTAGTAAATATTCAGGGAGTCCAATGAGCAATAAAGGCTTTCATATATATTTGAAAGTTATTAAACAGTAGTTTCATAAAACACATAAAATTTTTGTAATATTAACATGATACAAATCTCTAATTCTGTAATTTAAAACAAGTAGATAAAGCTTAACTGATGACATTAATGCTTTCCCCATAAGTATTACCTGCCATAAATCTAATCTATGTAGAAACTATGATATTTCAAAATAACTGAGTGGGAAATTTAGAGTTTAAACTAGACTGACCATGAGGGGAAATATGTTGAGGTTAGATGATGTGTACATGAACGTTCACTTTACTACTGGTCATTGCTTTTTCATATGTTTAAAATTATCCCCAATTTTTAAGTAACAGTAATAATAAAATAAATGAATATATTTATAAATTCAATTTTAAAGAGATTATCCAGGGACACTTTGGTGGCTCAGTCAGTTAAATGTCCAACTCTTGATTTCAGCTCAGGTCATGAGATCAACCCCCCACATCAGGCTGTGTGTGGAGCCTGCTTCGATTCTTTATCTCTCCCTCTGCCCCTCTCCTTCACTAGCATGAGCTATCCCCTCTCTCTCAAATATAAAGACATAAACCTTCAAGAGATTATCTATTTGACTAATTTGTTTTGAAGATGATTTTTAAGGGGCATCCAACTTCAGCTCAGGTCATGATCTCATGGTTCATGAGTTTGAGCCCCACATTGGGCTTTGTGTAGACAGCTCAGAGCCTGGAATCTTCTTAAGATTCTGTCTCCCTCTCTCTCTGACTCCCCCCTACTCACTCTCTCTCTCTCTCAAAAGTAAATATTAAAAAATATTTTTGAAATATGTACTGTATATACTTTTCATTACTTAAATGAATACCATTGCAAAAAACTAAGTTCCCAGCACTAAATGCTTTACTCTACTAACAAAGTTATTTGTGATTTTTCATCAGTCTGCAGATACCCATGGGAGTGTGCTGCACATAACACTTTTATTTACTGTGAGCCATTCAATAAACAAAAAAATTTTTAAGTAAAATCACCAATGTAGTATAACATGTTTAAGAAAAACTACTGAACATTAAGTCCATCCTTTGCTATAAAATACATACTAAAACTGTAATAGAGATTTACATTTTTTGTACTCATACAACTAATTGTAATTCTTATAAAATTTCCTTTCAGATACTTCTTTTATTACTGCAGGATTTACTCACTTAAAAATGGGAGTACTGTAGTAGTTGCGTCAAATGGCAATAATCATTATTGTAATCTTCAAGTACAAAAAGAATGGTCTCCTTTGAGGGAATTTAGACTGCAACTCTACTCTTCTATAATGGCCCCATTCCTTTACATAGTAACTCTTCAGCACAGTATTTACTGCCATCTAACATCACTTTTCTGGGTATAAAAATTTCTCTTTGCTTTTTGCGTAAGCCTGTCAATATACCTCACCATCATAAAAGCTCTATCATCAGAATTTTTAACATGTAAAAGCTAAGATGACCAGGGTTTTACATGATCTCTTTAAAAAACAACAATAAAAAACTTCATTCTGACACTGGGCTGACTAACCATTGGCCTTACAATTAAACTTGTCTCTGATCTTTGAATCGATGCATGCTGTCATTCTATTTGTATCAACTATAACCACCTGACACCGCAAACATTTGACTTAGGGGCTGCTTGGGCGGCTCAGTCAGTTAGGCATCCGACTCTTGGTTTCATCTTAGGTCATGATTTCACAGTTCGTGCTGGGCTCTGCACTGGCAGCACAGAGCCTGCTTGGAATTCTCTTTCTTTCCCTCTCTCTCTCAAAATAAACTTCAAAAAAGAAAAGAAAGAAAAAAAAGAGCTCCCCACTATTTTTGTGCCTTATGTCTCATCTCTGAGAGTTACTGTAGACACTGGATGCCAGAAGCCAGTACTGTTGAGCAGAACTTTGCATGTCTCTGCACTTTAATCTCAATGATAACTTAGATCTCAATCTATTCACAATGAAGAACTTTCAAATACAGTTTATCATTTACTTATAGTTGACTGAGCAATCACCCCTTATCACAGTGACAGATAATATATCCTTAACTATAAACAGCAATTTTCTCAGTCATTCATTCATTAAGAACTTGATTCTGGTCTAGAGTATCTCCTTAAACCAGTGGTTCCCACCAGTCCACTCACATGAGTAACATCCTCTCAAAACATGTTGCATTTGGGGCTCCTAAGTGGCGTCCAACTCCTGATTTCTCAAGGTTGTGAAATCAAGCCCATGTCTACCTTCTTGCTGAGTGTGGAGACTGTTTGGGATTCTCTCTCTCCCTCTCTCTACACCTCCCCCACTTGTACTCACTTGCCTGCACACAAGCACTCTCTCTTCAAATAAATAAACAAACTTTAAAAAAAATATATGCTGCATTTATTCAGCTGTACTTCTTTTTTTTCCTTCCTTCACTTGGGACTAGACATCAGAGTAAAGAATTGCAAAGCTAGGAGGTCCAACACATTCTCTTTATTAGGAACTTGCATTTTTTGACTGGGGGACTATGGCCTCTGTAAAAATCTTCCTTAAATCTTCCTCTCCATCCCACTACAGAATATATTACCATTTGTTCCTCCTTTCTTTCCAAATTACATCATTTCTTATCAAGATCATAAAAGTTGAGGAGTTCCATGAAAACTTCCCCTATAGCCTATAATATTATCCCAATAATTTGCCCAATTCCATTTTCCTACACCTCACTTGTATACCTATATGGTTCCATGAATTTGAGTATATTCACTTCACTGTGTTAAAACTATTCCATTGTCACCTCTAAATCATAATAATCTGTCTTCAAATTAACTTACAATTTTTAAATATGGCAATGATTCCAGGTGAATAGCTTCTCCTATATGTATATGAAATTAATATGTACACAAATATCCTGGAAATCTTGTTAAAATGACAATTCTGATTCAGTAGATCTGGGACACAGAGAGGAACTTCTAGGGTGAAGGAACCATTCTGTATAGTAATGGAGTGGAGAATAAATGATTCTGTGCATTTGTCAAAACACCTAAAACTGTACATTACAGAGTAAAAGTAATATATGCAAGTTAAAAAAAATCAACCCATGTGACTGAAGAACACAGAATGGAATGCACACTGTGCCAAATGAATCTAACTTTATTACAAATTTATGACAACCATACTGAAGGGGGTGGGAGGAAGAAGCTAACTTTAGTAAATTTAGAAAACAGTGTTTTGACTAGAAACTGCAAGACTAAATATATTACAGACTGTAAATACTGTACATAAACACTGTATTCTAGCTGATAAATTTGTTTCTTCTGGGAGCATGGCCTAAAAATTCTAAAACTGCGTTACCTGTATATGAGCTTTAAGTGCATGATGGGATGGTGGATGGTAGGAGCCAGGTTTCTCTCTGAAGGAGACTGAAGTTATAAAGGAGCAGGAAAGGAAGGTTAGGATGAATCTTGTAATATAGAATCAGAGTTGGAGGCATCAGTATGAACTCATGTTTACCTTAACATGCATAGAGATAGATACTGACACTACAAATACGTAGAAATAGGTGGTTTAGTATATATACGTATACTACATAGCTCTGTCTGCTTTTTCCACTGAGAGAACCCAGAAGCAGTGATAACTGGAGAGTAACAAGCATACCTAGCACCCAAACCTTGGTTTTCTAATACCCTTGTCTCCAATAAAAGGATCCACGACTCTTTGGAAAAATGGCTCGCTCTAGGGCAAAAGGATAAAAGTATGTAACAGCAATACAGTGGCCAACTTGAAAGTTCCCAACTTGAACAGTGGCAATGGGCAAGGCTAGAATAATCTGAGCAACAGAATAAATAACCTACTGGATTATAACCCAAAGTATAAAACACATATGCATAAATCCTGTCTTACATAAATGAGTGACTGAAAAAATAGAGAAGAGACTTCTTTACAGAAGAATTCCATTTAATATATGTAGATACTCCCTCCCAGCAGGAGATGGAACTTAATTTCAACCTTCCCCCAAAAGATTTGAGAAAGGGAGAGACATAGTGACTTGCTTCCAAAGAATACAGTATGGAAGAAAAAACACAGTAACTCAAACTGGAGAACTATGGCAAATATTACACTGGCTAAGTGATGAAGGTTAACATCATCAGTAATATCATGTGGATACTACGCTTCTCATACCATGTGACTAGAAGAGCACTTAAACACAGTGATATTCTTTCTAAAAACTGATAACCCCAGTTTACCATAAAAAATGCATCAGAAAAGCTCAAATTGGGGTATATTCTATAGGATACCTGGCCAGCACTTCTCAAGACTGTTAAGGAAATCAAGGAAAGACACGAACTCTCACAGACCAGAGGATACTGAGGAGAGTTGACAACTAAATGCAACATGGTACCCTGGACTGAATCCTGGAACAGAAGTGGCATTAATGGAAAAACCAATGAAATCCAAGTAAAGTGTGGAATTTAGTTAGTAGTTTTTAAAAAAGATTTTTAAAAATGGCTAAAAATCTGGTTTCCCCTTCTGGAGAGTAGCAATCATAATACTGCATACATCACAGGAATTTTATGAGGATGAAGTATGATAAATTCATGTAATACACTGTGCACCATGCCTGCCTCAGTCAGTATAAGAGCTCAATAATTATTCCATGCCACTATTATTGTTTCAAGATATATGAACTATACTCAAACTCTTGCTGGCATGGGCCATGACACCATCCCTTGGGGGTTCCCGTGGGAGGGGGGGAGCATGCGTAATAACAACAAAAAAATGGTAACATGCTGAATGACTCCAGGGAAAAAGTTTCATCTACATACATAAGAATTTAATATGAACATGTTATCACTTGAGAATCTTGTTAAAATGAAGCTTCTGATTCAGGCAGACAGGTTGGGGAGGGGGGCATGGTTATACATTTCCAACAAGTTCCCAGGTGATGCTACTCATCCAGGGACCACAACTAGAGCTTTAACTTTTCTATTTATGTATTTTTTTAATTTTCTGTAAAAAAGTTTTTTCTATTCTTTATGTCTTCGCCACAAAGAAATACTCTTTATTTTTAAATACAAAACTGTGCCAGATATAATCCACCAGCCACCAAAACCTTAAAGAAGCAACTACTTAAGAAGTATAAAAAGGGGCAATTACAAATTAATGTCTGCCTCCACATTATCTCATGCCTATGTAGATAAAAATAATGTATTTGAAAGTTAAATCATATACAATTCTCTTAACCTTACCAGTTATAAGTTTTAAACACTTTACAGTAATACAGATTAACCACAATCCCAGGAAATATTATGAAAATTTTAACTTAATAAATTCTATTTGGAGAGAGAGTAACCTATTGCTAAAGGTCCTGGATAACAGTTTACTGATTTTTCAAAATGTAAGAAATGACCTTAGATGATCTCAGCTTAAGTAGCATGTATATAGTATTTGAGGAAAGAAACGGAATAGAAAAAGATGAAGAAAGTACATACAGAGTTGAAAAACGGGATTAACAGAATGTGGCATAAAAGAGCTACACTTTCCTGCAAATAATGACGTCATGGTAAAATTTTAAAACCAGTTTCCATAACTCAATGATTTCTGACCATTCTGGCTATACGATTTCACATTTTCCTGCATTCCTTAAAATGTTTCTTAGTACAACCTTTTGAAATTCATGAGTGAACTGAGGGATGCCTTGGTGGCTCAGTCAGTTAAGTGCCCAACTACTGATGTCAGCTCAGGTCAAGATCTCAGGGTCAGTAGGATTGAGCCCCCATATGGGACGCTGCACACCTTGCTTGGGATTCTCTCCCCCTCTCTACTTTTCTTCCGCTTGCTCTCTTTCTGTCTCACAATAAATAAACATTAAAAAAAATTTAAGAATTGCCTTTTTTAAAAACTCTGAGATAAATGCAAAGAAACCTAGAAAATACCATTTTAACTAGTATTACCTTTAAAAATTATTCACATTTACTTAGTGAAAAAAACTATTTTTGATACAAAAAATCTTTCTGGTATGTGTGTACATTAATGCAAAGTTTCCAAAAATGGTATACCATAGAAGTTTTTAACAAAATGCTAACAAATAAATATATGGTAAAAAAAAAAATACAACATGGCCTGTGTTTGAATTAACTTTAACTTGGTGTTCATTAAATTTAACAGGGCTTCAGAAAGCCTTTAAAAAATTCTCAATTTCTACAAAAGGAGATTATCAGTTAGGACCTTTCCACTGATTCTATTTCCTACTGAATGTTTATACAAAACACTTTAAAAGTTGAGATCCAAAGAATTTTAAGAGTCAGGTTGATAAAGCTCAATTGCCAGACACAGATTAAGTGTAAACGCTTAAGACCACTATAGCACATCACCAACAATTTCCCTCACTCTAATAATTTTTCAAGAGCATAATATGTAGACGCTAATTAAAGTAATTCAAATACATTATCAAATTTACATGAATGAACAATTCTAGATTATTAAAAATTTAATCTGGAGGCAAGGAGAGAAATTCTTCTGAGGATTAAGTATGCAGTAATCAGTGAAAATTAGCAAAATGTGACTATGTATTTCTGGTCTTCATCCACAAATCTATTCCTGGAGTAAACCATTATTCAAAAGAACTTTAAAATAAAAAGTCTAACCAGGTTTTGGAAAACCCAAGGTTTTGTTTGTTTTTTTGTCAAATCCACACAGGTGGGAATTGATGCCTTGAAATCTTCCAAAAGCATTTTTAAAAGCTTAACTTCAGGGTGCCTGGGTGGCTCAGTCAGTTGAGCATCCAACTTCAGCTCAGGTCATGATCTCTCGGTCTGTGAGTTCAAGCCCCACACTGGGCTCTGTGCTGACAACTCACGCCTGGAGCCTACTTCGGATTCTGTGTCTCCCTCTCTCTCTTCAGCCCCACTCCCACTCCCACTCTGTCTCTCTCTCTCTCTCAAAAATAAACAAACATTTAAAAAA
This sequence comes from Suricata suricatta, assembly GCF_006229205.1. Classification (NCBI taxonomy): domain Eukaryota; kingdom Metazoa; phylum Chordata; class Mammalia; order Carnivora; family Herpestidae; genus Suricata; species Suricata suricatta. The sequence goes on from NC_043705.1 coordinate 72,297,932, forward strand.
CCTTAAAAAAAAAGTTTAACTTCAGTTATATAATAAACTTTATGCTGTGTTTAAACTGATGTGCAGGTGCATCGTGACCCACATTTCTTAGTAAATTAAGTTTCAAAATTGTCAGTTATAGCATAGTCAAAGAGACATCTTCCTGTGTATTCTTCCTCCTTTCAGTCAATGGTCATAGACAACTTTCCACATGAAATCAAAAAACTTTTAGTAGAAAGCTAATTATACCAACTAAAATTGTCAAACGACTGCTTGCTTAATTTTATTTCATTATATGAACCTCCACACAAAAAAATGAAAATCTAAGACAAAAGTACATTTAAAACTTCTGGCTAACAAACCTCAAATTTTACTTCAAAAACTATTTACAACGTATACCAATTTTAAAAGTAATGTTATTTCTCCTTCCAACTCGATATTAATATTCATTGTACAATAAATGTTTTTGCTAGAAATCCGTACCTATAAATTCATGTCTTCATTCTTAACTAGGCACAATCTCTCTTCTCTGTACTGTCTTAATATGAAAACTTTTTTTCTGGGGTGAGAGGTGATGATGGCTGAGGGTTGATAATAATGACAGCAGAGCAAAGGAAAAGGATAGCATGACACCAAGAAGAAAGAAAATGAAAGCAAATTAGAAGCAGGTCTTCCTCCTTCTGATAAACACCAAGCAGTTGTAAGAACAAGATAACTTGACAAGCACACTTCTGAGAAGCACATAAAACTTCAGAATAACTAGAGAATATGATTTGCAATTATTTTAAATAAGTATGCACTGTAAAATAATGCTTTAAGTAAATTTGGTTTGCTTGGACTTTTTTTTTCAATTATACTAGCAAATCTGACTTACTACCACTCCTTTTTTGCTTTGGATATGACAGCAAAATACACAAAACATAATTGGAGCAAGTAAGGGCTCACAGTATAAAAGCACACAATCTCTCTTCAACTAGATTTACTCTGACAAGTCTTCTTTCCCATTTTGTGAGTAGTTTAATTCGTGGGTTTTCTCTAGATAGTTCTACTATTAACCATTTCATTACTCACTAATGAATAAACGAATGTGGACAAGGTGACTCTTCTAATCACTTACTACAGTCAATACACCTATAGAGATATAAATCAAAGATGAGATTCACAACTCCTACAATTTAACCTCTCAACTCCAGTGATTCTGGAACTCTGCTGTCTGTTACTATACTTTGTAAATTAAGAGGTAGGATGAAACTTCAAAATCATTCGGTTTAAGTCTTTTTTTTTTCAGTTGAGAAATCAGTTAATACAGAGTTCTCTCTGTAATAGTTAATACAGAGTTATCAACTCAGGTTTTGTAACATTTAGACCAATACCTGTTCAACTAAATAATACTGCTTTCCATAACTGCTCCTTTTTCTCTATGATATTCTTGTTATCTAAACAAGTCTGCCTGTGAAAGTTGATAAAGTATACCTAGCGTGACCAGAAAACACAAAGTTTCAAGTCAAATACTTAAACCACTGCTTCATTTTCTCATTTTCTATCCAACATTTTTTCTGAAATCCTCCCAACTGCCAAAACCATTTCTTGTCCATCACATTTCTCCACCACTATAATTAATGTTCCAGTTATATATGTAGTATCCTATGGTACATAAAACATGATGCTAATTATAATAAGCAAATAACTGAGTACTCAATATATCAGGTTTAAAACCTCTACACAGAACACCTCCCTTATTCTCAATTTTACATAAAATAAACAATACTGTAATTCCCATCCTGTAGTGAAAAATCAAAACTTCAAGGTAACAGAATTTGCCTTGACACTCTAACAAGGAGAACTGGGAAAAGTAATCATATAGTCTAATTCCAATGCTCTTATCTCTACTGAGAAGTACATATAACTATGTGGATTATATCAATGTGCAGATAACTCAAAATTTGGGGTCTACAGAAGAATAAAAGAGTCTTTGTATCTGAAGAGGTTTCTTACACATTCAAATAGCTTAGTATGGCTTACTTCCATAACTGTATCTTCTGTGCAAAGAACTGGCCCAAGTTACTTATTCATATATAATTAAAACTCAAATTTAAAAAGAAAATAGAGAAAAAAAAGATTGGAACAATACTTTAACACATATCCAGATCAGTGTTGCCCAAAATAACTTTAGCAGTGATGGAAATGTTTTCTATTCACACTATACATCATGGTAGCCATTAACCACATATATGGGTTTGAGCACTAGAATTGTGTTGAGCTGACTGTGACTGAATTTTGAATATTTTGTAATTTTAAATAGTTATTTAGATTTAAATAGCAACATGTGGCTAGTGGCTCCTATACTGGACAGGACAGGTATAGAAGACATAATCATAGGAAAAAGTGAGCAATTAAGAACTTCTTACTGCCTTTATTTGGAGAGTGCACTAACAGTTAAACCAATTTAAAGTCTACACTTGCTCTAGTTTCAATAACTGACCCAAACAAATAAACCTCCAAAGACATTTAAGTCACCTAAACTTTCTGTATTTACATTCTTCTTTGTACAGCTCAATGAAAAAAATAATTAAAATCTGTATTATCAACAAAACTTAACAGAAACATTTAACTGTTTGGATAACTAAGCGGAAGAATCTGATCTGAAAACTCTGCCACCTATTAGGAAAACTTACTAAAGAGTCACACCAGTTTTACATTCTCTTCATAATACATACTTGATATAAAGAGCTTACCTTGATTCTCCACTACTGTTTCTAACACTTTCTTCATCACTGTGTCCATTCATTGTAAATATCAAGAAGTTTTAAAATAAAATACAAATCTTCCCAGTTTTAAAAGATGAATACAAATACGAACTCCTTAAACATCAAAAATTCACAGATGAATTCTTTCCAACATTTACAGACTTCTTGGGGCCCTTTTTGATTCACCTAAAGAAAATATATTAAGAAAGTTAAGAAAATATCCTGTAGAAAAAAGATAAATCAGTCTATTTAGAACTTAGACAAATCTACTTAGGCCAACTAGATTAGAGATGGTAAGGAAGAGGTAGGGGGTCTTGCAGTCAAAATAATAAGACTTCTATTAACTACATTCCTGCCTACTTAATAGAATGTAGCACACCATGGCTTATTTTTGACAAAAAAAAAAGAGAAAATATTTGTGGGATAAAACTTTTAGACGGACTAGAACTGTATCAATACACACATACACATTACAGATAAATAGATAACTAAAGCAAAGCAGTAGTATATAACATACACATACATCCCAAGAACCGAAAATGAAGTCTTATTGGATACTTGATCAAACAAATGAAGGGGGGGAAACGTTACTTTTAATAAGCACTTATTCCTATTACCAAGAACTTCATGTACTTGAGTAAGGAAAAGTTTTGAAAATGCTCACAGAAGAACAGAATAAAAGTGTATCATATAATCTTAGCAAAAAATGTATAGGTCAAAGCAAATGTGTCCTTTCACAGGTAAACCGAGAGCGGAGTGATAAAATTTAAATAAAATTTATCCAGTGTGGGTTTGTAGAGATTCCATTCAAAAAAAAAAAAAAAAAAGAAAGAAAAAGAAAAAGAAAAAGGTAATACCCACTAGGATTATTTAAGAAAAGAGGCTTGGGGTAGAAATCATGAGTCAAGACACAGCATTCCCACCTTTCAAGATTTCAGCATAGCAGTGGAGAGTCACCTACAAGCCATCCACGAATAAACAAAGGAGATCTCTGGCAGGGGAGGGAGAGGAAGAAGCGGGGGAAGGAGACGTCAGATCCTTCCCCAGCCAGAAAGTACCGAGACAGGCGACTGAAGGCAGAGCTGTCCGCCGACCTCAGCAAAGAGAATTTACTCCTACGATTATTTCCACTCCACAAAAAAGAGGGGGAAAATATACTGTTGCCAACTCAATCATAGCAAACTCTGTATCCTGACTGAGACTGTAACTCTCCAGAGACTACAAGCCAGTAGACTCTGCAAGAATTGGCCATCCAAAAAGTAACTATTCCACGCAGCATTTATTCTTTACGTTAAATAGGAATTCCAACTAGTCAAAGAGCTTTACGCCATAAAACAATTATGTCTTAAAAATCTAGGTACTCTAATAAACTGCCTCTCTTTCCCTAAAGTCTCTCATCATCGAGAAAGTTCACTCATCTTTCCGTTCTTTCCTTTTCACCTTCCTTTCTCCCCTCAAAATGGCTTTCTCCGTACACTGTAACTTCCTTTTCCCCCCTCATCTTCCTTGTCCGAGTAACTCCTCTTTCTGAGACGCTTCTCACAACCCTAAGTTGTGAAGCTCCAGGCGCACGCAGCTCTATCCTGCCTTTCACGCGTTTTAACAATGACTCTTCCCTAAGTGGCTAACCCTCTTCAATCTTCCTTTTCTGCGCCCCGTCTTTTAACAGTTGCTGCGCTCCTGCTAAGTTTTCGCAGCGGTACTCGAAGAGAGGCTGGAAACCTTTCTCCTCCCGCATCTATACATCGCAGCTTCGCTCCAATCAGCCTCCCACACTCGCGCACGACCCTACTCCAGCCCAGTCCTTCTCTGGGCCTTCCTCCCGGTCCCAGAGTCTCTCTTCCCGCCTCAAACTTCCCGCAGACCCGCCCGCTCCCTCCCGGGCTCGCTCGGGCCGCCGCCCCCTCCCCCTCCCCGCCGCTCCCCACGTGCTGGGAGCCCGGGTCGCGGCGGGACTAACGCGCCCGGCAAGTGCCTGCCGCTCGAGCCTCGCAGCTCTCGCCTCGGGGCCGGCCAGCCCCAAGCCGAGGAGGCCCGGGCTCGACT
>NC_043705.1:72302803-72453062 GCF_006229205.1 Suricata suricatta
GGCTCCCGTCCTCCCCGCCACATCCTGACCCGCCCGCCACCCCCTTTCTTACCGACGGGCGTGCAGGCTTCGCGAAGGGGCGGAGAGAGCCCACTCGGATCGACGGCCTCCCTCGCGCCCGGGCCCGCCGTCTCCGCCGCCGAGTGAGTCCTCGGGCTCCGGGCGTCTCGGGGTAAGCAGGAGTCCGTGAGAGGGAGGGGGAAGGGGAAGGACGCGGAGGGGAAGGGGAAGCCCCGGGCCGCGGCACCAACGCGCGATCCCCTGAGAAGCGGATCCAACAATCAATTCATTATTGAAGCACCAACGGCGAAGGCAGCAAAAGCAAGAAGTAACGAGCCGTCGTCGTCGCCGCGGCCACGCGCGCGCTCCCGCCGCTTATCGGCTCCCGGCAGCCGCCATGACGCCGAGAGAGCGAGCGCAACCGTCTCCGTCGTAGCCGCCTCCGCCGCCACCACCACCGAGGTCGTCGTCGCCTCCGCCTCCCGGGCGACGTAAGCGCCTCTGCTCACTCCCCTTCCCCACTCTGCGCGAGACGGGCCGGCGAGCGAACGGACGCGCGCACGCCAAACACCTCCGGCTGGCGCGCGGGCGGTGGGAGGGGCTACGTTGTGGAGTCGTGGGGCGTGGAAGGAATGCTATTGGTGCTGAGGCGGACGGAGAGTGTGGCGCGCACGCGCAATGATGGGAGCGCGCACGCCGGCCGCGCGGAAGCCGCCGGATTCTGGCCACGGCCGTGGGCCGCTGATCCTTGCTCGACCGCCCTCCCTTGGAGGCCCGGAATTGAATTCCGGGAAATGGGAGCTGCAGGCCCGCTCCGTGCGGGTATGGACGCTACTGTCACTTGGAACGGTTGCGCAAGGACGTCGCGGCGGAGAGACTGAGAAGCTACCGGGGAAGCAGGGGGGTGTGGGGAAATGCTAAAAACTACATTGGGGCTCGGGGTGCTGCGGGAGGGCTCCGCTAAATAAGCCGAGAGAGCAGGGTCTTGCGTGCGGTCGGCTGACCAGGAATCGAATCGCATCGCAGCTCCCTCCGGCTTCCGGACCAGACTGAGCGTCTGTCCGGAGGGTTGTGGAGAGGGTTGTGCGTCACACCAGGCAGCCTGGGAACCCAACTGTTGGGCAACTGCGGTCACCTCCCGCTGCCTACGACGCCTAGGCGACCTGCGACACAGGCTCCCTCGGGGGTCTGTTAATCGAACGGGCGGGGCACTTGAGGAGACGGAGAAAAATAGAGACCGAATTGTGGATCTCCTGTAACTCTTCTTGATTCATTTGTGGGTATCCCTTGCCTAGTTCTGTAAAAAGGTTTTACTACCTAAGGCCCTTCCTGGAGGGCGGGGTGGAGGGTGCGGTGCCAACTCGCAACAGAAAAGCAACTCAAGGAACGTTAGTGACTGTGTCGGTTTAACGTGCTGCAATTTAGTTGACGGTTTCTTTCATAACTGTAACTGCGGGCCTGTTAACAACCCTTTAGAAGTGTCATGGAACACTTCAAGCCTGGTGGTGTCCCGTTTCACTTTGTTTGAAACCATTTTTTAAATCAAAATTGTTTTGTACTTCATTTCCGGTTCATTGATCAGTCTTGAATCAATCGAAGTAAATGATAAAACTCTCCAATCCTATTCTCCAGTGATTGGATTTGGTGCAAAGGCCCACCTTCCAAGCCAAATTGGTTTGAATGCGGTAGCTGCATCCCCCAAATAATGATTTTCTCCTGTGGGAAATATTTATGTTTTAATATACCAGCTGTTGAAATAGTTTGGTTTAAAGCCTTTAAAAAGATCTCAACATAACTCCAAATACATGTTCAATATATGGAAGTGTATATTCACCCTTGGGGAGTAGGAAAGGGAAAACAGGTACACATGGTCTACTCAAATATTAATGAGTCCTAAAACAAAATGTAACGCTACCATAATTTGCAAAATGATGTATGCTCAGCCTCTTCTTTTTATTTCTTTAATTTTTCCCTAGTTATTAAATAATTCTAATGCTGGGTTTTGAAGAATAATAGTATCATAACAAATGTCCATCTCTGAGGTCCCTAAAAGTGGGAACTAACTGCTGGTTTTTAATACTATGCTTTGAAAATATGATAAAGATGCCCTAGTGATAGGGGCTTCATGTGCCTCTGACCTCTTTCTTGGATTACTAGAGTGCTAAGTAAAAAGGAAAAGGCCCAGAAAAACAGTAACCATTGCAGATAAAGAATTTTGTAATCAGAAGTATGATTCAAATAATAAAGTCTTCAGTTATAACTGTGCTACAATTTGTCATTATCTTACAAAAACCATTGTATGAACTTACTCTATGTTTATAGGAAACCTTTTTAAACAACTGATTGCCATTTGGATGTGATATACTACATATAAACACTAGACACTTTTTACAAAAAAAAACTTAATAAATTTATTATAAAATACTGAACCTTGGAGATTTATGTTTCTGGTAATATCATAATATACTTTATGACTCCACAGAATTTTAGAATGACTGTTGAGAATGTGGAGAAATACAAGGTAAGTGGAAAATGGAAACAATCTCACCAGTTAAGTTTTTAAAGTTATTTGATGAATAAAGCAAGAGTATTTTTTTTTTTTTTTTTTTTTTTTTTTTACTATTTGTTACCTGCACAGTTAAATTTTTAGGTTCACTTTGAACAAACTGTCCTTATCTCTGTCTGATATGCTCTACTAGGACTAGTTACTGATGGGTAAAGATAGATTGAGAACCACTTATCCAGAAGTGTGAGATGTTCAACATAAAGACAATGGTAACTCTTGTTTTTCTCAGATGTTTTGGAGGCCAGGATAGGATTTTAATTCCACAATTATGTTCTTGTTGCCTAGAGGATTTGTGTTTGAGAAGCTGCTAAAACAATCAGAATAGTATTAAAATAGCCTAGAGTCTAAACCTATGTCATCATCCCCCAGATCCTTGCCAAACAGAGGAAAAGCTTTCCAAATATGATACTTAAATTTACAAAGTCTTCTATAATTAGAAACTATGAAATTCTAAGTCACCTTATAGTGAATATTTATATTTTCTATTTTCTTAATCATTAAAATTCTATAACAGGAGCTGTGGTTCCCAGTGTTGGGCAAGGAGCAGTAGTCTAGAAACCTAGGAAGGCTTTTTTTTTTTTTTCTAATTTTGCATATTGGACAGTCCCATTCCTTCCCTCTCTGATGCACAGAATTTCTAGGTCTGGATAGTGTTTAGAAATTTTTTTCTGACATCTACCAATAACTCATTCACTATGTTTATGGCTGTTATATTTGGGGATTTTTACTGATAAATTCTTGAATACAAGTTAAATTTCAAATGAGTTTTAAGAGGTGATACTAACGGGCAACAATATATAAAATCTAGCATTGGAGTGTATATGAAGATTCTACTTCCTTCAGTTTCAAAGTTAAGTGTGCAGAAAGTAAGAAAACAGTTTAGCTAACTAATAACAAATTGCTACATTGGTGCTATATCATTCCTCCCTGCAGATCCTTTATTGTCCATTTTACATCATGTATGTTGTCTTCAGCCTTTCTCTTAATCCTTACTACCTTGTTTATATAGGCCCCAGTGTCTCCACTTTTTTTTCATATAGCCCACCCTAGGCTTCCTTCAGACTTGAAAATCAATGAAATCACGCCCCTGCTTTAAATACATATATTTAAATATACCACAAATCTGCGTGCATAATATTTAATCTTTTCACAAATCTGACCCAGCATTGCCTCTTATCATTCCTAAGAGACACATGATACTCTAGCCAGACATTTCTTCAGGTCACCAGAAAGGCACTTTTAATTGTGAATTGTAATTGTAAATTCATAAGTCCATCTCTCTTATGAATTAGCCTCTTAAAGGTTTAAGTAAATCAAGGATTGTTGAGTGGCCTGATGCAGTTGTACTAACACCTTATGAGACAGATCAGGCAGCTCTCCACCTCCTTAGGACATCAAGTTGTGTATTCCGTAAGTGCAGCGTGTCTTTGTAGTGTATTAGAGCATCTGTTTCCATACAACATCGTGAGCTCCTTGAGTACAGACTGTCTCCAGTGCACTATGTTGACATTTATTCAATAAATTGCATACCAGACATTCTGCTGGGGGAGGGGGAAGTTGTGAGGGAATTTGAGCAAAATCAGATACTTTAAAGAGTTAAACTCTAGTACAGGAAACAATCATACTGTGTAATCATAACTGAGAAAAATGGTATGAAGAATTCATAATGGAGAACCCTAGTCAGAAAAGTCTCCCCGAAGGAAGTGACATGATCTGAGAACTGAAGACTTAATATGAAGTAGGTAAGCAAAAGATGTAGAGTTTCCCAGGTAAAAGAAATAACAGGATTTGTTGATGCAACTGGCCTCAAGGTTTGGAGGAGGAGGGAAGCTGTACATGGAATGGAATGGAATGGACCAAATGGTAAGGACATTCACTTCAGTTATGTTTGGAGATGGTTAGGTATGGAGATCATAAATTTGGGACTTACTGAATTTCTGATGCCTCTGAGCCAAGCAAGTCTTTCAGATAGAAGTTGAGCTGAGAAGGGAGATCTGGACTGAATAAAAACTGTTAAGTGTGTGGGGAAAAATCAAAGTCTTAAGTATACATGAAATTAACTTGGAAGACAGCCCAGGAGTATGCAGTCAAGAACTTAATTTTTGGCTAGGTAGAGGAAGATGAGCTGGATAAGGAGTTGCAGATGTCAAGGATGTACAATGGAGAACAAAGACGTATGTACTTCAAGGAAAGAGTGATAAATAGTGGATAACACTATTGTGAATCATATGAAATAAAGTCAGAATATCCATTGAATTTAGTAACACAATAAGCATCTGTTACCTTCAAACTATTTGCTGGTATAAGAGGGCCAGAAGCCAGACTGGAGTGGAATGTGATAAATGAAGAAATTGGATCACCGAGTCTAAAATTCTCTTTCAGATGGTTTGACTTTGACTTGGGAGGAAATATTAAATGTTCCATTTGCTTTTAACGGGGGGAGGGTTGTGAATTCTTATTTAAGTGAAAGACAACATGTTTCAAAGACAATGAGAAATTCCCTTTTGAGAGAGAGGCTGATTAGAGAAGAGGTAGGCTAAGAATTAGCTGGAAGGATTATCACATATTCACCTGTCAGAAAAGGAAATACATTAAAAGTCTGATTTGAGAAAAAATATAATTTTTTTGAATGAGAAAATAAACACAAGATACTACTATTTATACCTATGGGCTATAGGTGGTTACTTAATGTGGTTTAAGAATTTCTGTGAGCCTTCTTTTCCCCCAATATATGTATGCCTCATACTCTACTAATGTTTGAAAAATTGTTGGTAGAAATCTATTTTAAAGCATATATTCCTGAGAAGAAAACTGTGTTAAAATGTAAGTTCTCGGGGTGCCTGGGTGGCTGAGTCAGTTAAGCGTCCGACTTTGGCTCGGGTCATGATCTCACGGTTCATGGGTTCGAGCCCTACATAGGGCTCTGTGCTGACAGCTAGCTCAGAGCCTGGAGCCTATCTTCAGATCCTGTGACTCCTCCTCTCTCTGACCCTCCTCTGCTCATGCATTTTAAAAAAGTAAATTCTAAAGTGTGCAAAAATTAAGAATTAAATTTTGGGTAGCTTTGCAAGGAAAATGCTCAAGCCCTACCTCAAGAAATTGCAGTCCATTGTTTTGAGGTGGAGACTTGGCCTATGCATCTTTTAAAGGCTTGCTTTTTTTTTTTTAATGTTTATTTTGAGAGACTGTGCATGTTTGTGATGGAGCACCAGTGGGGAGAGGCAAAGAGAGAGCTGGGAGAGAGAATCCCAAGCAGGATCCGTGCTGTCAGCATGGAGCCCAATGTGGGGTTCCATCTCACAAATCATGAGACCATTACCTGAGCTGAAATCAAGAGTCAGACCCTTACCCAACTGAGTCACCCAGGTGCCCCAAGAGCTCACCTTTTTTTTAAAGATGATTCTAATGGGCTCTTAGTACTGGAAAACTACAGACATCATTGTATTAACACTGCATTGACTCCTGACAGTTTAGATGAAGTGTGGAGAAGCCAGGATACTTATTTAGATAATAGTGGCTATTAATGGGGCAAGGAGAGATTTGTCCTACAGGTAACATTTGGCAATAGCTGGAACATTTTTGGTTGTCACAATGAATGGCAGGGGCTGATGGCATATCGTGGGTGGAGGCCAGAAATACTGCTAAAGATCCTGCAGTGCACTGGACAGCCCTAACAATAAAGTCATCTGGCCCCAAATGACAATAGTACTATTGTTGAGAAACCCTCCTATAAAGGATGACAAGCACAACCGTAGTAGTATTTTTTAGTGAAATGTTAATGGGTGGCGTTTTGGTTAATAGTGCTAATGAAGGAGCATCTACTCACAACTTAGCCTAAACTCAGCCTTGCTTATAGCTAGCAACTTAACAACCCCCAAATACATTTGCAGAACAAAAAAAATATAACTAGCATAATAGAATATATTATTTTCCTTGTTTAAAAGAAAATATAGCTGAAACCCTTATTACTGGTGGGAATGTAAATTGGTCACAGACACTTTGGAAAACTGATGGCAGTATCCATTATATCTGAACTTATGCCTGCCCTATGTCAGCAATTTCTATACTGCATATATCCTAGAGAAATTAATGCAGATGTCTGCTAAAAGTCTTGTATACGAATTACATAGTAGTTTGATTCATTATGGCCTCAAACTGGAACAAAGTGAAGTATAGCGTACCATGAACTACTACCCAGCAATCAAAAAGAAGACAGACAATAACAGGGATGGATCTCACAGGGATTGTGTTGAGTGAAATAGATATAAAATAACTCATACTATATTATTCTACTTACATTTAAGAACAAACAAAACTATGATGATAAAAGGATAGCAACCTCTTAGGGCTTGGGTATTAGAAAGGGCATAAATGATGGAAATGTTCTTTCTAAATATTGATCTGGCTGCTTCTATGAGTGTTAACATATGGAAATGTTTGAACTGAACATTTCAATTGTGTTACTGTGTATATGATATATCCCCATTTTTTAAAACTTGAGGAAAGAGGAGCACCTGGGTGGTCAGTTAAGTATCCGACTTGGGTTCAGATCATAATTTCATGGTTCGGGGGTTTGAGCCTCCCATTGGGCTCTGTGCTGACAGCTCAGAGCCTGAAGCCTGCTTTGGATTCTGTGTCTCCTTCTCTCTCTGCCCCTTTCTCTCTCTCTCTCTCTCTCTCTCTCTCTCTCTCTCTCTCTAAAATAAAAAATTATACAGTTGGGATTGAGAAAGTTTATCAGACAGTCGATCTGTTCTGAGAAAGGAAGTCAGGTCAAGGCCACCTTTCTTGGGAGCAGCAGGTTAGACCACAGATATCTATCTCAACCCCTCAAGCACCTCTCATTCTCCGGTACAAATTCAGAATCTGAGTTGTGTTACAGAGTAAGGATGATCTCAGATTACGATGTCACTCAGTGTTTTAAGTGTTCTAACTTTGTGAGTTTGGTACTGTTATCCCTATTTTACAGGTAAGGAAATTCAGAGTCGTGATCAAAATAAATGTGTGAGGAAGCTAAAATAAAACTCAGGCAGTTCGACTCCAGTCCATGCTTCCATGAAGTCATGCTGACAGGTCAGACACAGCTGTAAGAGCTGCCTTGGTTCCAGATAGGTTTCCATTTCTTGATCTCAGTCCCTTGAAAATTTTGAGTTTGCTTTCTATCTTTGAATTTTTCATCATAATTTATCCTTGTAATAAAAGTTCATGCCATTGCTTAAACTAGTTTAAGTGATTTCTGCCAATTGCAACTAGAAGAATCTATCTCCAGTTTGACTGTGAATGGGATTAAAAATAACAGGCCCCAGAGAAACTGAACCTGGCTGAATCAAGGTGAAATCGCAGGCAATACATTCCTGCCCTAACATGGGGAATTGATAGCTTGTGTTATACAATTGTGAATCTTTTACCTAGGCTTTCTCCAACAGTATCTTAGAACTCAGAGTATATATATACATTGAGGCAAGGCATTAGAGGATTTTGTAGCTACATTTAAAAAAAGTCAAGTGCATTGGTTACTATAAGTGGAGTCTTTAAAAGTCCATTAGAAAAGAGAAAATCTAAACAAAATCTCAGATGAAAGTAAATTGTACCAAATTTGGCTATTTATCCCAAATTTAGGACATTGGGCAATTATTGGAAGCCAGTTTGCCCTTGGTGTGAGAATATTTAAACAGATCAAGAAATTAGTTAAGGGGTTTATTGAACTGCAACATTAATTTTTTGCCACCTTGTTTCTAATACTGAAATTTTTACATTGAATTCCAGAAAGTGAAATTTTATTAATAGCAATGGAACACTCAAGAAGGAGCAAATGATTTTAAGGAACTCGTTTTTCACTTCCCTCTAAAACATTTTTCACTGACCATCCCCTCTCATGCCTCACAAAAGTGTGATGATCCTTTAGATTGTCTATCAATAGCTACTAAGATTGGAATCCACTATGTCTCTGGGAATATTACTAAATGGCAAACTGCAAGCTGCTACGCACACGTTTTCTCTTGTTTGCTTTGAGGCTAAAGCAGAGAACAATGAGGATGGACAGACTCCTAGCTGTTGCTAAGAAACAGAAGTCCAGAAGAATTGAAAACTTAAGGAGAAACCTGACCCACTGAGGTCTTCGGCATTAGCTAGATACAAAACAAATCTCCCTAAAAGAACATTGGCAGGCAGTCCTCCACAGTGGGGCAGTTGCATGCCATAAACCCCAAAGGAGACTCAGACTACAGACCATCTCAGCCCCCCAAACACCTCTCATTCTCCAGTACAAAAGAACCTGTACCAGCCAGAAGTGTGTACCCTTGACCCAAATGAAGAACCTTAGTGTCCCTTGTCAGGGGTGGCCCTAAAAGACTCTGTAAATAAGAATACAAATCTAGTACAGCCAGATTTCCTAATAAGATACTAGAAAGTGGGTCCATTAGCTCATGCCTGATAGGATTTCAAGGGGCTATTATTTACCATCCCATTCCTGCTGGATATAATATATAATTTAGTGGAACTAGTTGCATTTATGTTTAGTCCCCATGTTGAAGAATTAATTCAAGGGGCACCTGGGTGGCTCAGTCAGTTGAGCATCCAACTTTGGCTCAGGGCAGGATCTTGCGTTGGTGGGTTCGAGCCCCGTGTCGGGTTCTGTGCTGACAGCTAGCTCAGAGCCTGGATCCTGTCTTCAGATTCTGTATCTCCCTCTCTCTCTGACCCTCCCCTGCTCATGCTGTCTCTCTCTCTCTCTCAAAAAATAAAACAAAAAAATTAAAAAAACAAACTTAAAAAAAAAGAATTAATTCAAGTATTAGGCACTCTCTATATGCCTATCTCTGGGGTATGTACATGGAAAGCAGTGCTAAGATAGACGTGGGGTTTTTTTTTTCTCACTTGGAGTTAATATTCTACTTGGGGGAGGGAAAAAAGAAGGACAGATCATTAAGGAAATAAGTTTACAATAGGGATGGATTCTGATAGGTTCTATAGGGAAAGGCGAGGTAATGTCAGAGAAAGTAAAAAGACACTTAAATGGAAAGAACAGTAGAGTGGTCAGAGAAGGCTTCTTTGAGCTGTAACTCGTAGGATGAGGTAGTGTCCAGTGTATGAAGAACCATGGGAAAAGCAAGAAGAACAGGTGCAAAGACCATAAAGAAGAGTTTTATTCTATGTGAAGAACCAAAAGAGGCAAGTGTAGCTGAAGCATAGTGTGTGAGAAGTTGATAATGGACGCAAAAGACATTCAAGGAACCTCCTTAGGTCCAGTGCCTTGTGGTCTCTGGAAAGCATTTGGGTTTAATTCCAAACACAAAAAGACTGTATCGAACGTCTTTACACCAAAGAATAGCATAATCTGATTTACTCTCTTCAAAAGTGTTGTAGCTGCTATGTAGAAAATGGATAACAGCAGCAAAAGTGAAAGTGGCTCTATTTCTCCACTTATAAAGCTATTCTAGTATTCAGGAGCTGTGAGGGTTTGAGCAGTATCTCTGAAATGTAGAAAAGGTGGAATCAAGATTAATCTGGGATAGAAGAGTAAGAACATTTGAATTGAGGTTCTCATTTGCTATACATTAGTATCTAAATATATCAATAAATAGCAAACAAATATGTTGTTTAGAAATGTGGAAATATCAAAGAGCTAGAACTGTTGAAGGTATTTGAGAGTGGAGAGGGCTAGGAGAGGGAGATGCTGGCTTTTCCCATAAACATTCAATATCACTTTTTAATGAAAAAGTGTGTGTGTATATGTGTGTGTGTGTATAAAACCTTTGTTATGAAAAGGTGTGTGGTAATGGCGTAAATCAACAAAGCATTTTTTTAAGTTGAAAATACTGATGTATGTTGGTACACTGGCATGAATAATAAGCAGAGAATGAAAGTTTGATGATGTGCTGTGGACAAATGGAATAACTGAAGAAGCAAAACTGAGAAGAAGAGAAAATATAGGTGTCAAGAGTTACAATTGCCCATGATAGGGAAAATGACACTATTTCCATTTTAACAGAAGAAGGCTGAGAAGGTACAGATGCAGAGGTTTGAATATTTGTTGTAATGAAAATGAAATAAGTCCTTTCTGATAGTTTCTGTACTCACCATGAATAATGGAAATAGGATCATCGGTTGAAAATGCATAAAAGTGAAGGAGTCTGCCATAATAGGAAAAAAATATGACATTTTCCCCTTACACGATCTAAAGACGAACTTCCCAGGGAAGCATAGTAGGACTGCTAGGTTATCTTGGGTGTCCGTTTGCAGTCTGTGGTCATGAATTTAAAGAGAAAGGAGTCAGCTGATTGCATTATTTATTAAATTATTTGGGTCTCTGCACAAAGAAACAAATAATTGAATTCAAACAAGTTTCAGAGTTTGTGACATAAGCTCAACAGAGAGAGATGGGAACCAAGGCAGTTGATTTTGCTTCAAGAGAAATGATCATATGATGAAAACATGAAATCCAAGTTGGGTAAATGTATGAGTGCATACAGATAATTAAAATGCAGCGGGAGTGGAGGAGGGTGTCAATGAACTGGAGGAGGTCTGTTAGAAGCTAAAGACTTACCACCACGCTAAAATGAACTGGACAGATAGGAAGTAGTGGACCAAAAAGGATGTTCAAAATTGATACTTCACAGAGAACAGTTATCAGTGTTTATATGGTCCAGGGTTAGTCCAGGATATAAACTGAGGTTGGTAATAGTCTCTGGAGATGACGAAGTTTCCACGTGTAAGGAGCTTGGAAGTCCCTACTTTATGCTAGCAAACTATACAGTCAGCAACTCTACTTGGATCAGTAAAAGAAGGGACAACACAGGACAAACCTCTGCCACCAAGATTGGAGAAAGAAGAGAATATGCAGACTAGGAAAGTCTGAACTGTAATTGATGAATTGCTAGAGGCTTTGTGTAGACAACTCTGAGAGTTAAAAACTAAAGGGGACCCAGTCATAGAGGGGCCCACCCAAATATTGTGAGATTTCCCTCCAAGAGCTTGACTAGGTTCCCACGATAAATATCTGACAAGAATCCCCCTGTGCTTTCTGCAGGGGGAGGGGAAAAGAACCATTCAGAAATATTTGAGACCATTCTTTTCTTCTAAACTAGGCGTGCCCCCAGGGAAACTAGTTAACCAGCGCCTAACCTCCTGGGCTATTATCAAACCCTAACTGACCTAGGGGAAAGGAAATACCCAACTCCTACTCACTCTAGCCAACCTGTCCCGCCTCAGGGGGACAGAAAAATAAACCCAACAACTGAGAAAGCCAGTTCACAGTCCAGAGACCCAGAAACACTAAAAGACCAGGATCTAATTACAGGGTTGTAGACTGTTTCTCCTCCGCCAACACCTCAACACCACATCACTAAAGGCCTATTTACAGCAGTTCCTTTTATTCAGTACATTATATCCAACTATGAAGAAAAAATTTCCAGGTATACTAAAAGACAAAAAACCACAATCTGAACTGACAGAGTAAGAACAGACCAGGCATGGCAGAGTTGTTGGGACTTATCAGATGAGGAATTTAGAACAACTATGATTAATATACAGTGAACAATAATGAACAAAGTAGGCAGCATGGAAGAATAGATGGGCATTGTAAGCAGAGAGATGGAAATCCTAAGAAAGAAAGAAAAAGAAATGCTAGAGGTTAAAAAACAAACACATAACAGAAAAGCACTAAGAGACTATGCTATTGAATGGGTCATTTAAATATACTTTGAAAGTCACTGAGGATGGCTATGTATAGTGTCAGAAAGGGGAAATAGGATAATAAAACAGGAAATAAACCTGTCAATAAATAAAAGAATGACTAGAAGTGTAAGGCTGTGGAGGACTGACCTGTGAGGGAGCTGCTGACATTAGCTTCCGAGGACCTTATATTCTTGGAGATAAGGAAGACATGCCCCAGAGCCTGACCCTGGGATTCACTATAAAGAGGCAAAGAAAGTTTTCTGTTGCAAAGAATATAGTTGAGTCATTATTAACTTAATACAACCTAGACTCATTTAATGCTAAGAATGTAGGTCCTAATTTGGTAAGGACACATTCTATTCAACAACTATATGTGAAACAGATACATATTGTGCTGTTTGTTTTAGGTGTTTGAGATACAGCAATCAACAAAAAAGCCAAGTCTCTGCATTTTTTGGAACTTGTATTCCTGTGTGGGGAGCCAGAAGTTAAATATACATCATATCTGGTAGTGGTAAGTGCTTCAAAGCATATGTATTTTCAGAGAAATAGAGGGTGATGGAGATGGTATTTTAAACAAGGTCACAGAGAGCTTTTCTGATAAGATCATAGATATGTGAGCCAAAAACTGAATAAAGTGGAGCAAAGAGTCTTGCAGATATTTGGCATGGGTAGGGGCAGGGGCAGGGGCATTTCACATAGATGGAAGAGCGAGAATTAAAGCCTTAAAGCCAGAGGGTACTTATTATGCTTATGATACAACAAGGAATCTAATTTGAGTTCAGTAGAGTGAGTACTCACATACTAATTATTTGTTTGTTTGTTTATGCTAATTTCTGTGTTAGTACTGAGCAAGTAAAAGTGCTCATTTAGCCAGAAGCTTCTCTCTTTTCCACATTAAAAAAAAATTTTTTTAACATTTATTTATTTTTGTCGGAGACAGAGACAGAGCATGAGAGGGGCCGAGAGAGGGAGACATGGAATCTGAAGCAGGTTGCAGGCTCTGAGCTGTCAGCACAGAGCCCATTGTGGGGCTTGAACCCACCAACCATGAAATCATGACATGAGCCAAAGTCGGAAACTCAGCTGAGTGAGCCACCCAGGTGCCCCTCTTTTCACATTTTAAATTCTCCATAGATGTTAACTTTTCACCCTGAAATGTGAAGTATTTAGAAATTTGGTATAGCATATTAAGGCATAAATGCTTTATTAAAAAAAAAACCCAAAACCAATTTGATTTTATGCTTTCTTAATATTATATTGCAGATCACCTATTTTTGACTGACTAGTTAAGATTACTTTCATTAGAGAAATATAAGTAAAAATTACATGACACTATCCCTTCATATATGTCACTAACAAAACTTCCAGAGGAGATGGTAGGTGAGGCTACATGATTCATCTGAAATAAGTGAGTAAGAGAAACAAGTACAAGTACTCTATGTTTGATGTTCTTTTGATCTCCATAGTTAAATTAACATCTAGTCCTTAATAAATAAAGCTGATTAAACATTTTCAACACTATTCAAACTTCTTTTTGAAAAACATGGGATGAAGAGCACAGTCAGGAGAACTGCTGTGAGGGAGAGTGTAGCTATTTTCATATTCCACTTCGCTCCCCCACCCATCCCCCCGGATCTGCTCTTAAACAATCCATAGAGTGTCTTTAAAAATCTAAAGCAAATCCTATTGCTCTACTGTTTGACACCCTTTCAGGAAAATCCAACCTTCTTCCCATGGTCTTCCAAGAGCCTGCATGACCTCACTTCAGTCTCCCTCTGCAGAGTCTTACTTACCCCGATATTCTCCCCTCTGCTCATTATGTCCCAGCCACTTGGCCTCCTTTCTCTCCAGGAACCTGCCAAATTCTTCTCACTCTCAGGCTTTTGCTCTGGTCCTTTCTAGGCCTGGAATGCTTCTCTCAGCTCTTCTCCTGCAGGCTATCCGTCATCCTGTAGGTCTCCGGTCAGATGTTATTTCCTTAGGCCCTCTAAACAGCATTCTCTAACGAGGCTTTCCTCAGTTACTTTTGCTAGGTCTCTTGTTTATTTTCCTTATGCAAATAGCGATTAGGATTTACAATGACCAAATTTAACTTATTTTACTGGTCTTTTGTTTTCTCCCCTACTACAAGGTAAACTCCCTGATCAATTGATAAAATGAAACATTTGGAAAAGCTTGAGGATATGTTAAAAGTAACTTTTTTTGGTAGGATTTTTAAAAGCAATTAACAATTACAGATAAAACAAACATTCTATAGAAAGGAAATAAAATTATAGTGCCCTATTGCCATCTTTTTCATGGCTACCATGAAGTTAACACCATTTTAGATTTAAATACATATGGTGCTATAATGCTCATGGAGGGGGAGTGGGTGGATGCAGTACTTGAGTGCTAAATGCCTACGGTGGAAGTTGGCATTGTTGATCCAACATCTAGTCCACCTTTTCCCCATTGCATAGTAGCCAAGTAGTCCCTTTAGAGCTCAGCCTGATGAAATGGATTATTGTAATCCAATTCCCCTTGCCATTCTAATAAATCTGTGGGTGGGCAATTCTAAACCAATACATTCATGGCATTCCCTAGATTATAAGGAATGGTTCAGGAATGAATGTATGACCCAATCTGCAGTAAAGGTCTATTAGGGGTTTGTCTACGCATTCAGAAAAAGGCATTTCTTTATTTTAATGTGAAAAAAATCAGAGAATGACCCTCTTTCTTCCTTTGGATGTCAGCTGTGTTAGTGTGTAACCAGGAATTACTACAACTCATTTGCCCCCACATGAGAGACAGTCTGACGATGAGGACATTACACTGAGGAAAACAGAGCTGAGGGAACCACAGAGAAATGGAGCCAGTGCCACTGGAAGTGGGCTCAGGTGTACAACTAATTCTGGGCTTCTAGTTGTGGAAATCAGTGCAGTTCTTATTTCTTTAATGAGGTAGATTGATATTTCTAGTAGTTGAGGCATCCTACCTGACAAAAAACCCTGTCAGGTCTGTCTTAAGTCTCTTAACAAGTGAAAAGACATTGTCTAAAATATGTAAATGGAGAAATAGCTTTTCATATATATTATTGAGAAAAATGGAGTTTGTTAATAGAAGAAACAGCTTTAAATACCTGAAAAGTGTTTGCCTCAGGGTCCAGAGATGAAGAGAAGAGAAATGAGGCATGGGTTGTTCTTTTAGTTGTTAGTCCATCAAAACTATTTGATTTTTTTAATGATGTACTTTAATTATTTAGACTTTTTCAAAAAGAACCAATGAAGTTTAGAATTTTTTATTTTATTTTAGAGAGAGAACATGAGCAGAGGAGAGGGATGAGGGTGGGGGTGGGGGGAATCCCAAGCAGGCCAGAGGGAGAGAATCCCAAACAGACTCCATACTCAGCATGGAGCCTGATGTTTGATTGGATCCCATGACCCTGGGATCATGAGCTGAAATTAAGAGTTGAACACTCAACCGACTGAGCCACCCAGGCACCCTAAAGAGTAAAATTTTAAATTGAGCCCATTTAAAAAATTATTTTTAAATTACCATTTAACACAAGCAATTTAAAAATCAAATTAGGTGATTAACTAGTTGTTACTTAACCTTCTAATTTCTGTATAAGTCTAATGAAATAGAAGTTGGTGTTTTGATTTTTTACTTTGCTTTTCTGTTTGGAGTGTCATTGTAACTACTGTATTGTAAATGATGGAAAATAATTGCATATGTTAAAAAAATAAAATAAATAAAATAACTGAAAAAAAATCAAAGTATTTGACATTCTAGATGTAGAGAGTAGTAACGGAGGAGTTGGGAATACGGAGTGCACATAGAAAGAAAGGCAGGCTCTTAAAGGATAAAAAGTGCGGTTTTGTCTGTTTTTAAAGTGCCCAGTGGATAATACCTTTAAATGTATGTACTATACTGGAGAAGTATTGAATAACCCAAACAATACTAGATGCTTGTTTGTTCAGATAAGATTTCTTAAAACAAAATGAGCTTGTTACGTGTACAGTTGTCATAACCCATTTCTGAGCAATGAGAGTTATCAGTTTTTCTTTTTTCTTAGATTGATATCGATAGTATACTTTCCTCTAAGTAATATTATGACCCCATGCTCCACTTGTAAAATATTTTCCTGTGTCAAGGTGAAGCTAATTTATTGTTCCCCCAATAGATTTTCACAGTACTCTCATGTTCACTCTGCATAAAATTCTAGATACTTTTTGATACTTTCATCTCTTACCTCAAATTTGCTTTGTATCTTTTCTAATCCAGGTTTCAAATGTCATCTGACATATATTTTAGTAGTGTGTTTCAGTATCTCTCACAACCATTAATTTTTATACAGGATAAATAATTGGAGACACAGTAATTTTTTTTCACTACAAAAAAATGCCCACATGAGAGGAAAGTAGTGGCTGAAATCCAACCTGTGTCTGCCTGCTATGTACTCTGGAATTTGCTGCCAGGAAGAAAGGGCACATTTGAAAATTCACATGGAGTTTCTATATGTATTAGAGGGAAATAAAAAAAATCAATAGGAGGAAGTCATAGAATGTATAATCACTTTTCAACCAAAATGTTTAGAGCGCTCTCTGAGCGTTAGGCACTGAGATCACAGAAGAGAGGAAATCGGTGGACCCATAATGAATAGGTATGTTGACTGTCCCAGTTTTTATATTTTTTCCCATTGTCCCACCTGGTTAATGTCCCCTTTTGCTCTCAAGTATGTTTCTAGTTTAGACAGTAAGTTATATAGTCACCCTGAAAAAGAAAGAACATTTCATTCTAGACTGAGTGGCAAAGTCATGAGCAAGGGAAAAGCATGATCCTCTCTGCTTCGGCAAGGGGAGGAGGGTTGGTGGGGGAAGTGGAACAGGGTACAAATATGATTGCAAACAGAAGGACTCGGAACTGAGAAGGGATTTACACACCATTTTTAAGGAGTTTTTGTTTGCTTTGAGAGCAATGAGAACTAGCAATGGTCTGAGGCAGGCAAAGGATAAGATCAGATCTGTTTTGGGTTGGAAAGATCAAAAGTACCTTTAGGTGCTACTGCCTTTCATTTCATCCCCGCCTTCATCATACATACATACGTGGCGCTAGGAAGAAGGAGAGGAGAATCATGTCCTTTCTGAGTATAAACATATTCATAACCGAGTGCCACTTAATCTTCAATCCACTACAACTCCCTGGAATGAAGAACCCACCCTCTCCATTCCCTCCATGAAACACACTGACTGCTGTCATCAGCATGCTCAACCTCTAAATGCTTACAGGTGGCAAGCTACTCTAGTGCAACATACATTTCTGCTCCTGTAAGTTGAATTGCGTATTTTAAATTATGTGTTTGTTCTTTGAAGACTGTTAATGCTAGTGGTATTTGTTATTGTAGTTATGTAATTGAAAAAAATTGCGTAAACTGGTGAACTAAGAAGGCAAACTAGTTTCTATGAAAATTTTGTGAAATGATTTTGAAAACCTGAAAGGCAACTCACTAAGAATATTCAGATAAATGAGATGTGTGTGAGGCAACTATTAAAAAAAAAAGTAAAACAGCCAGAAGATTCGGTGCTCAGTTGGCTTTACCATATACTGTATAACTGAAGCCATATTAATATACTCTAGTAAAGAGACAGGCCAAACCTGGGCTGCAGTCAAGGCTACTACTTGGTTGGGCCTACAGTAGTATATAATCCATATATATATATATGGAATTGGCTCATGCTTTAGAGACTAATTCCCAAGATCTGCATTTGGCAAGCTGGAGACCCAGGAGAGCAGATGGTGTAAGTTCCAGACTGAGTCTAAGTCTAAGGGCAGGAGAAGACTGATCTCCCAACTCCAAGACAGGCAAAGAGAAAATTCTCCCTTATTCAGCCTTTTTGTTTGTAGATCCGGATTAGGCCCACTCACACTGGGGAGGACAATCTACTCAGTCCACCTACTCAAATGTGAATTTGGATTCAGAAACACTATTATAGACACATCCACAATGTTTAACCAAATATCTGGACACCTCATGGCCCAGTCAAGTCGACACATAAAATCAACCATCACAGACTACCACCTAGGTATCCTTGTGATCCTTAAAGGTGGCACACATCTTTACCATCTGTACCCAAAATATTACATATTGCTTTGTTTTTGTTGTTGTTTAGTTAGAAGCAAACTTGGTATTAGTTTCCAAGACTCCTATTTAGCCTTCCCCACTGCAACAGCTCTTGCTCTAGGACCTAAAACACAATGTGGGGAATACTCCAACTACAGAGTATGTCAATCATACTCATAACCTTGAGGGATTGAAGAAATGAGAGCACTAACTCTTTCCATAGACACACTGTACTCACCGTGAGCCCGAATTTGTCCAGAACTACATTTATTACCTGGCCTTTTATATGTTTCTATTTTGAATGGGGAGGCCAGGATAATACTCTTTGTCTCCAAGTATCAATGTCAACTCATCCCCTGTGAAAAAGTTTCCCTGAAATATTTGGTTATTTCCTTTTCCTTAGTGCTCAGTTACCTGAGAAAATGGCCAACATTCCTTTGGGAGAAGGGTTTACTAGAAGAATCAGTATAATAAATATTTGCCATAGCGTTATGGAGTCCTTCCTCCAGGACCTGGCTACCTCTACAATCAATAGGTTCTGGGCCTGAAAATGAGCTCAGAACTGGGAACTAGACAAGGGATCATGACTTTTTTTTTCCTATCATGACCACCCCAGGTGTCCTCATCCACTCTTGCTTTCTTTGATTGCATATATTTTAGGCAGTACCCTTGTTGCCTGCCCATCAATTTCCTCCCTTAGGAATACTGAGTTCCAGAAAACATCTCCACAATTCTTTCCAGATTGACTCCTTTAGCTATCATGCTGATTTTGCCTGTCATTAGGGTAATTGTGAATACCCCAACTTCTGGCATTAAGTTCTGTCTTCTGGATCTACTGTGTATTTGTGTCCCATCATTCCTGTTGCTATTAATAAGCCAAGTTCTATGATAATATCACCTATTATGAACCCTGGTATTTAGAGGCAAGCTGTCACTGAACTTTGTGAGGCTAGTGTCTCTCTTACCAGGGCTTGTCCAATTGTCTTGATGAATGGTGTATTCTCTGACCTCTCTCATGGAACATAATCTTCCTTGTGGGCTTCTGGCTCAATAATATATCTACTTCTCTGATCTTTTACAACTCACCCCCCCCCATTGTTTGCCATGGCAATTGAGGCATTTTGGCATCTCTCAGCATAGACCAGTACTTTCCAGACTTCTAGGAACCATCCTAACAGGAGATTTGAACCATCTCCTGGGACCCAGCCAGGATGTTAAATCCCACATCCCAAGAATGCCTCCAAGTCAATAAGCTCACCCTTGTTTAGTGTATGTTCTAGCTCTCTTGATCAAGCACTCTGAAAATCCAGTCCTAAATACTCCCTTGTTTGCTGTCAGTATGTGCTGACTAGTTCTTGCTGCTTCTTTGGGATCAGGCCTAGCTTATTCCTGTGTGAATTATGCTATGACTTAACCCTAGTTATTGGTGTGGGAGCCATGAGAGAAGGTAAGGTAATTTTATGAGAGAGCCCTCTTTCGCTTTGTTCAGAACCACTTAATGTAGTAACTTTCTGCCGGAAGGGAGTGCTAGTTTTTCACTAGAAAAGTGGGCAACCTCTGTAGGCTCTGAGTGTTCAGATGAGTCTCAAGAGCCAGAACCTTTGGGGGCATCCACACAGTTGTGTGTCATTGTCCTGAGTTCTCCAGTAAGTTTCTTGTCCTTGCTTCAATTGTTTTAAAACTTTCTTGATTGATCAAGTTTGGAGTTTGCTGTTCAAGCTTTTTCTGTTTTCCCAGGGCAGGAGATAAGGGTGTCTTTGGAAGAAACTAGTGAAGTAGTGAGTTTTCCCTTGGTTAACTGATCTCTGGTATTCATGAACCTTCTGTGGGCCTTTGTACAACTTAAAAGACCTTGTATCTATTGTTCATACATGTACACACACTTTTGAATTGCCTGCAATTTTTTGCCCCAGTCATGGCATTCTTCTGCTTCAGAATAATCACCTTAATATCAACTCGTGTAACTGGGCCGCCACATTCTACCAAGGCCTATCCATGCCCCAGATACCATGTGTGGTAAGGTTCACTGACAGTGGGACAGTTCTGATCCAGTTTCCCCAACCCATCTTACTGCTTTCTCAGGTGACTCCTTTTATCAACTGTGTCGCGTTGAGTGTTCTAAGAAAAAGATAACACAAAGTTAGTTGTACAGGAAGTCTGTTGGAAAAAAAGATAAAGGGGAAGACAGCAGCATTGGGAAACAAAGATTTCAGATTACGGTACAAATCTGACAAAAGCTCAGCCAACACAACATGGGGCTCTGGAGCAAATACTGCCTGTTGGGGAAATCCTACACTGGGAGAATGACTGTGCCCTAGTATGACTGCCACACTCAGTCTTGGCTGAGGGCTGCCAGAGAAGAGGTTGTCTCAACTGGAATGCTGTATCAAAACCCAAAAAATGCTGCAGGTAGAAGCAATTACCTTAATGGCATTAATTGCAGCTGAGCTGCAAGTTCTATCTTGAAGGGAGATCGAAGTAGTGCACTTCCATGGCTGTCCTACTGAGCCAGCCTGAGAAGGCTCAGGTGTGCCAGCAACGAGTCGCCGAAGCACTTGATCAAGGGGATGGGAAGGACGGCTGAAACACGGAGGGCTGACTGAAAGCTGCTGAAGAAGCAGTTACAGCACTAGATCTCCCCAAGTCCGTATCACCTGGCAAACGCCAACAGCAAAGTGGAGTTTCACTGAAACACAGCTAAGCCCATCTGTTTATATACTGCCTTTGGCTGCTTTCTTCCTGCAACACAAGAACTGAGCACATTGGAAAATATTTACTACCTAGCACTATATGGAAAAGTTGTTGACTCCTGGTTTCTTAAGGTTAGTTACGTCTATATATTTCTATGGCAGAAATAATTTAGAAATGGTGTACTATGGCATATCCCTTCCCAAATCTGTGTTCAGAGAAATCACACTGGTAGCTTGAAATTGGCTGTGGTGGGAGAATTTTTACCATCGAAATAAGCAAATGCTACCATGCAGGACTTTTCCTTTTTTGAGAGCTGCTTGTTAAACATTTACAGCAGCATTTATTCCTTCATGATAACCATTGTAAACTAAATTGTGCATTCCCAAATTACATATATTGAAGTCCCAACCCCCCATACCTCAGAATGCAACTGAATTTGGAGATAAAGTTTTAAAAGAGGGAATTAAGCTAATCCAATATGACTGGTGTCTTCATAAAAAGCAAGTTTGAAAATTGGTACAAAGGGAAGATCATGTGAGGTCTCAGGGGAAAAAATGGCCAAGAAGCCAGGAGAGAGGCTCCAGAAGAAATCAGCCCTTCTGACACCTTGATCTTGGCCTGGCATCACAGAACTCAGAAGATAAATTTTTATTTTCTAACCAACCCAATCTGTGGTACTTTGTTTTGGAAAACTAATATAGTAAGTGACACAGAAAGTATCAAAGTTTATAGAAAACAATTTATTGACATGATTGTCAAAGAGCTTTGATCTACTTAGTGTCTGCACCCCACTCTTTTTACCCCCAAATTCAGCTGGGCACTCTACATGTCAGATCAGCCTTTTGTACTCCTGCAATACCGGTTCCCTTAGGAAATAAATACTATATTAGTAGAAGTACTGTACTAGTACTGGAGTATGGATGTGAGTAGACTACTTGGCAAAGTGTCTATATTACTCTGTTAGGCATAATTAGACTTTAAAGTCTTTATATGTTCTTTTAAAAATCAAATGTTATTGGGAAGATGCTAATCTATTTTCAATTCGGATTAATACTATGAAAACTATAGTCAGGAATCTTTTTTTATGTAGATTTGCATTCAGTTAATAAACACAATCATCTACCCATGTGTATTTGTTTTCTGTAGTTTCAGTACCTGAATATGAGGTTGGTAAATGGAAAAGGCTTTCCTCTTTAGACTTTCAAATATGCACAATATATTTTTAAAATTTTGGTAGCATGAAAAAGGTGCAATTTATAAAACATCACTTACTAAGAAACCTCTTAAGTGTTTAGGCGGTGTTGAGCAGTTTTCTAGGCAGAACACTTACACTGTGTGAAATAATAAGGTGCATACCTTCTCTGGACAATGTAGAATACTTCAGTCATTTCCAAAATTTATTTTATTTTTTTAAAGTTTTTATTTTAATTCCAGTTAATTAATATACAGTGTTATATCAGTTTCAGTTATACAATATAATAACTTAATACTTCCATACAGCACCTTGTGCTTATCATAACAGTGCATCTCTATTATCTATTTAACTCATCCCCCCACCCATCTCCCCTCTGGTAACCATCAGTTTGTTCTCTATAGTTAAGAATCTATTACTTGGTTTGCCTCTCTCTCTCTCTCTCTCTCTCTCACTCTAGCTCCAACCATGTTGTTGCAAATAGCAAGATTTTATTCTTTTTATGGTTGAGTAATATTCCATTGTGTGTGTATATATATATATATACACATATATATATATATATATATACACCCCATTTTCTCTATACGTTCATCAGTTTATGTCCACCTGGGCTATTTCCATAGTTTGCCTATTGTAGATAATGCTGCTGTAAAGATTGGGGTGCATGTATCCCTTTGAATTAGTATTTTTGTATTCTTTGGGTAAATACCTACTACTGCAATTGTTAGATCATAGGGTAGTTCTATTTTTTAACTTTTTAAGGAAACTCCATACTGTTTTGCACAGTGGCTGCACCAGTTTGCACTCCCACCAAGAGTGCAAGAAGATTTCCCGTTTTCCACATCCTTGCCAACACCTGTTGTTCCTTATGTTGTTGATTTCAGTGATTCTGACAGGTATGAGGTCATACCTCACTATGGTTTTGATTTGTATTTCTTTGATGGTAAGTGATGTTGAGCTTCTTTTCATGTGTCTGTTAGCCATCTGTAAGTTTTCTTTAGAATAATGTTATTCATGGAGTGCCTGGGTGGACACAGTTTAAGCCTCTGATTCTTAATTTTGGCTCAGGTCATGATCTTACAGTTTATGAGATCGAGCCCCATGTCAGGCTCTGAAGCCTGCTTGGGATTCTCTCTCAATCTCCATATGCCCCTCCCCCCCTCATGTTCTGTCTCTCTCTGTCTCTCTCTCTCTCTCTCTCAATAAACAAACATTTTTTTAAAAATATTTTTTAATGTTTTATTTATTTTTAATACAGAGAGAGACAGAGCATGAGAGGGGGAGGGCCAGAGAGAGAAGGAGACACAGAACTGGAAGCAGGCTCCAGGCTCTGAGCTAGCGGTTAGCACAGAGCCTGACGCGGGGCTCGAACCCACGAACGTGAGATCTGACCTGAGCCGAAGTCGGAGGCTTAACCGACTGAGCCACCCAGGCGCCCCAACAAACATTTTTTAAAAAGGAAAATGTTATTAATGTCTTCTTCCCATTTTAAAGTTAGATTATTTATTTTTTGGGTGTTAAGCATTTCCAAAATTTTAAATGTATTTATTTTGTAGCAGTGAAGCTTTCTTTAAACAAAAGCTTGTTTAGAAGCATAAGCAATCAAGGAAGTCAAAGTAGAGATGCTAGAATTGGAGTTAGGGAGGGCTGCAGAGGCTTTGCCACTCAGCCACCTTTCTGTCTTCCCGGAAGTCCTGTTGGCTCCTCCAAAAATCCTGAGCCCCTGAGAAATGCAGTTGGGAAACTGTTATAGAGAAATAAGCACAAGGTAAGAATTTGGTAGCCATGCTCTGAGTTTGTGACTTTTAGCTGGCCATTAACCTTCTCTGGTCTTAGGCTCCCTGATTTGCACAATGGAGATACGAGATACAGGTGATCTCTAAGGCACTTCTCAGCTCTAAAATTCTATGATCTCCTTCTACCTGGTTATAATCCATTCCACATCTATCCAGGTGATAACAGAGATTTAATCTAGGTTCATGAGCAAGGCAGACTATGCCAAAGGGGAAACAAAACTTGATTGTACTCTGCATTGTCTTTAACTCTGAAAGCGTATTTCATTTTTTGCATTGGCTAAATTCATCTATGGTTAGGATCTAAGAATTGTTCCAGTGTTGCCTGCTTTATCTGGTGTAGATAAGGAATTTTCACGTTGTAATTTGAAAACTCTGCTAGTACATTAGGATCAAATTGACCAGAAACCTTGCACATAGTAGGCATTTAATAAATAGTTGTTGTCCCTTGTGACTTAGCTAAAAGCCACAGCACTGTATACATTAGAAGAGTGAATTTTATGGTAGGTAGGTTACATGTCAATTTAGAAAAAGTTGCTGGAGCGCCTAAGTGGTTTAGTGGGTTAAGCTTCTGACTTCAGCTCAGATCATTATCTTGTGGTTTGTAAGTTCGAGCCCAGTGTCAGGTAAGCTCTGTGCGGACAGCTTGGAGGCTGCTTCAGATTCTGTCTCCTTTTCTCTCTACCCCTCCCCCACTGTGTGTGTGTGTGTGTGTGTGTGTGTGTGTGTGTGTGTGTGCGCGTGCGCTGTCTCTCTCTCTCTCTCTCTCTCTCAAATACTAAATAGACATTTTTAAAAAAGTTGTTGAGTGAATAGAATGTTGCATTTTGAATGTAAAAGGGAATTCATGTAGCAATTTTAAAATCTTGATTTCTGATGCTCAGAATACAACAACAACAACAACAACAATCAAAAACAAAACAAGTTTAAAAACAGGAAATTTACATAAAATACCTAATAGCAACATTAGTTGTCAGAGGACATTGAAGATATTTGGGATACATCCTTGAACATTTTGGCAAGCATGTATATAATAGAAATGTCCTTGTTTTTTCAAAGGTAAAATAGTGACTAGATCAGCCGTGTTCCTTTATGGCACTTAAAAATGTTTTTTTGCTTTGTAAGTGTTACAGTTAACATTTAATAACATGAATTCATGAGGCCTCATATGTTGCATATTATTTCCTTGGATCAATTTCTTTTTTTTTAATGTTTTATTTATTTTTGATACAGAGAGAGACAGACCATGAGAGGAGGAGAGGCAGAGAGAGAAGGAGACACAGAACCAGAAGCAGGCTCCAGGCTCTGAGCTAGCTGTCAGCACAGAGCCTGATGCGGGGCTCGAACCCACAAACGTGAGATCTGACCTGAGCTGAAGTCGAAGGCTTAACCGACTGAGCCACCCAGGCGCCCCTCCTTGGGTCAATTTCTTAATGCAGTGATAGTCATGGGCTTTTTTATTAGCTATAAAAAATTTCAATGTTTGATCAATCTCAACATGAGTGCAGTATTTTAATATCTTTCCTCCTTTCTGAGTAATATTTGCTGGTAGGGGTTTTAGGAATCTAATAAGTTAGTTTAAAATAAAGATGCTTCATATTTGGTTTACTTCCTTTTTTTCTAGTTTTATTGAAAAATAATTGACATACATCACTAAGGCGTACAGAATGATGGTTTGACTTATATATATTGTGAAATTATTACAACAATAGCTTCAGCTAACATCCATTTTCTCATTAGGATACAATAAAAAGAAAAGAAAAAATGAAACATTTTCTTCTTGTGATGAACTCTTAGGATTTACTATGACTTTTTTTCTATATATTATATAGCAGTTTTAGCTATAGTCATCATGTTATGTATTACATATCTAATACATATTTATCTTATAACTAGAAGTTTGTACCTTTTGACCACCTTCCTCCAATTCCCCCTCTCCCAACCCTCCTGCCTCTGTTAACCACAAGTATGATCTCTTTTTCTGTGAGTTTCGATTTTTTGGTTTTTGGTTTTGGCTTTTGGGTTTTTTAGACTCCACATACAAGTGATGTCATACAGTGTTTGTCTCTCTCTGTCTGACTTATTTCGCTTGGCAGAGTGCCTACAAAGTTTGTCGTGTTATCACGAAACAAATGGTAGGATTTTTTTTATGGCTGAGTAATATTCCATTGTGTATATAGGTGAGGAGGGGGGGTAGATGACTGCTTTATCCACCCAGCCATTGATGGATACTTAGATTGCCCCATATCTTGGCTATTGTAACTAATGCTGCTGTGAACATGGAGGTGCACATGTGTTTTTGATTTGCTTTTCATTACCTTTGGATGTACACTCAGAAGTGGAATTGCCAGGTCATGCCATAGTTCTATTTTTAATTTGTTGAGGATCCTCCATATTATTTTCTGTAATGACTGCACCAGTTTACATTCCCACCAACAGTGCACAAGGTCTCCCTTTTTTCCATATCCTCATCAGCATTTCTTGTCTCTCATTTTTTTGATGATGGCTAGATGTGAGGTGATATCTCATGATGATTGTAATTTTTATTTCCCAAATTATTAGTGATATTGTGTATATTTTCATGTACCTGTTAGTACCTTTCAGATTCCTTGTGGTTTATTTCTTATCTTCACCATATAATTAACAGAAGAGGGCAGTAATAGACTACTTTCAAGAATTCTATAGCTTAGCATATATGGCAGAGGCAAAATTCTATAATTCTGCTTTTAAGATGCTTCATTCAGTTTTTATGTGCTTTATAGCTCTTTAAATTCATTACCAATGAATCGTTTATACTTGAGATGTATCCCTTTTGGCATGATGTATCCTTAGTAATTGCCTAACCCCCCATTTTATGGGTAAGAAAGTGAAAGCCTAAAGAGCTTATGTGATATATCCAAAACTACGTAACTACTTGATGGCAGAATTTAATTTTGTCCTTAATACCACCCACCCAACAAACCATCTTTTTAGTATGTGGCCATGAAATGGAAACTAGTTATGAACTTTGCAGTAGATTCAGAAGAGATTTGAAGAAATTTAGACTTGAATAAAGTCAAGTTCATCCTCTCAGAATTATTTAATAATTCCAAAAAATAAGTCAAAAGTTATTAATATGCATTACCCGAATTCACAAATAAATCTGATGCCTCTTCCTGATCCTATTCCTGGTTTCCACTGACTATTACTATTTCTACCACTATGTTAGTATTTACATACATCTGAATTCCTTACAAAGAGGATTTGAGACAATCCAGAAACAGTTTAATAAAGCATGAGAGTCTTAGATATGCTTTGTACTATAGTATCAAGTTTGGATGATCTATAAAACTCATTGCATATTAAATTCCAGGTCTGTACCACTTCACTAGGCTAGATGCTTCTTTTATTATTCAGTCAGTAAGAACTCTGCATTGCCCTTCTTATGGTGCATCTGGGGGCCTTCCCTGCTCTGAACTATTGTTCCCCTTCCTCGCCTCCAAAAAGCTAAAACCCTGGATCTGTTGTGTGCACATAACCTCCAGACACCAGAGTCCTGGCCAGAGCCTGGCCCTCACTGTCATGTGAGGCCCCTTGAGAGCTCCAAGTGACCCCAGCAGAAGCAGTGTAAGTCCCTTCCAAAAAAAATCACAACATATTATATCTATGTGTCTGTGAAAAATTATTCTTAGTAAAAATTATTTCATAGCCATGATAGGCTATGAAAATTTATAGCAAAAATCTTATTTGTTATTCTGGTGGTAGCTCTGAATAATATAGTACATTTATTATTCTAATGCTACAGTATAAGCAAACTATAAAGATTAGGGCATAAGAGAGACATCTAAAAAAATGTTTATTTATTTTGAGAGAGAGAGAGAGAAGGGAAGAGGGACAGGGAGAGGAGGAGAGAATCCCAAACAGACTTCACACTGAAAGTGTGCTTAATCTCACGAACTGTGAGATCATGACTTGAGCTGTAAAGAGTTGGACACTTAACCAACTGAGCCACCCAGGTGCCCCAAGATATACATTTTTATTGACTGTTTCTTTTAGGGAGGAGATAAGCTCCCTTGACCTTGGTTTTCCCACCCAGGTTTATGCTGTTTCCACCTCTGGGACAGGAGTTAGAAATTTGTTCTTACTAGTAGTTTTGCAACAATAGCAGGTGCAGTCAGTGTACCGACATATTCGGTTAAATGACCAAAATGCTTTTGTCATCAGTAATCATTTTTTATTATACACTCACTGATAAACCAGAGAATCACTACATATGCACACCCACAAGCGTGCACACGTGCACCTGTGAAGATGTGAATGAGAATCTGTAGTGGATGCTGTGTTTGACACCCAGATTTCAACCCTTTAAGGACTGAGACACCCATGCTTGCATCTGCCTAGAGTGTTGGATGCTGACTGCTTATAGCTGCATTTTCTGGAAATTCATCTTGACCCCAAAACAACTCCTATATCAAATTTACACTCTCTCTGTTGATGTGGGGAATTTTTCTGAAGGGGCTTCAGAGTTCCCTTGGGTTAACTGAGGCCCGTGTTATAACTGCATCACAGTTCAAATTCTCCCTCTTTCCAAAGTGCCTGGGCAGCTCAGTTGGTTAAGTGTCTGACTCTTGATTTTGGCTCGAGTCATGATCTCATAGTCATGAGACTGAACCCCTCCTTCTCTCCTCCCCCTATCAGTGCAGAGCCTGCTTGGGAGTCTCTCTCTCTCTCTCTCTCTCTCTCTCTCCCTCTCTCTCTCTCTCTCTCTGCCTCCTCCCTGCTCTGGCCTCAAAAACTAAACATTTTAAAAAATAAACCAATTCTCCCTCTTTCCAATCCTATTTCTCTTACCTCTCACAGATCTTGTTTCCCATGGGACCCCTACATGCAGATCTTAGAATCCCAGAGTCTGTTTCCTGGTATCCCAATCTGCAATCGTATGCATATTTATATATGTGGAAATAAAGAAGAGAGAGGAAGAAATCTGAATGAGGTGATTAAGTTTAGCTACCACATGTAACATAATCATGGCGGGGAGGATAAGAAAATAAGACTTGGATAACAAATTAATTTTCTTAAATACCACTGGTCCTATTTTATCTATATTCCTTGTACTGGATGATCATCTTCCATTTATCCCTAAATGTTAAACTACTTCATCCTCACATGCTTCATTCTTTTTTCTCTATATGATTCCATGAGCATTTTTTACATTCAAATTACTATGAAATTCATTAGCATTTGCAAATGCATTCCTAAATCTTTCTTATTTTTTTAAGTTTATTTATTTATTTTGAGAGAGAGAGAGCAGGGAAGGGGCAGAGAGAGGGAGAGACAGAATCCCAAGCAGGATCCACACTGTCAGTGAGGAGCTTGACTGGGGGCTTGAACCCATGAATCACAAGATCATGACCTGAGCCAACATCAAGAGTCAGGTACTCAACGGACTGGGCCACCTAGGTGCCCTGGATTCCTACATCTTTAATTCCAGCTCTGATGTCTTTTCTAAGATTTACATAAAAATTTCCAAAGGCCTTTTTGACCTCTCAAGTTGAATGTTTTAAGGACACTTCAAACTCATAAAACTCAAAAGTAAACTCATAAAGTGAACAAAGCTGCTCTCCCTTAGTCTCCATTCCTTTTTAATATAATCACTATCTTCTCAGTTCCTCAAAGTAGATTACCCTAATCATTGTTATTCTTCTGTCAGAGTTTACTAACACTTGGTCACCAAGTCTTGAAGATTATAATAAAAAAATGTGTCTCAAATCTGCTTTTTCCTCTGTTTTACCCAGGCCCTCATTTTTTTCTTACCTTTTTGCCCAGAAGCCCATCTATATATCCAATTTTGCTCCTTTAACCATCCTCCCATTTTCCCTCTCAGTCCTGTACCTCTTGATCTAATTCACTACATGTCACTTAACTGTAGGCCTCTAAAAGACACTACTTGGTGGTATTTGCAAAAACCATTCTGGGCCCCACGTCCCTATTTCTGGTCCATTTCTTATATATACACTGAATCCTCACTCCATCTCTTATACTTCCTAAACTTGGCATTTGTGTGTACATTCTGGCTCTTAAATCTTGAATTTTGGGATTCTGACTTGCCTTTTTTTTTTTTAATTTTTTTTTTTATTCTGGACCTCTCCAGGCAATGTAGCTACGGTGGTCCTTCCCGTGCTTAAGGTCTATAGCCCAGGGCAGCCTAATACTTAATCCCTGTGTGGGGACAATGGACAATTCTGCTGCTGTTGATTCTAGGAGCATACTTTTCCTAAAGATATGTGCAAAAATAAACTTTAAATCAGCACGTTTTTCACAACAAAAATTTTTTTTGAGCATACTCTAAATCCTAGATGCTATTCTGACTACTAATGATACAGCAGTCGCCAAAAATGCTTGTGGTCTAGTGGGATAAGTACATCTGTTGAAGCCCAAAGATAAGGGAGGGGAATGCTGATCATAATATTTATACCTATCCACCAGGCTGAACTAGTTAGTTCAAAGGAGAAACTGCTTGTCCCGCAGGTACCGGCATCTTCTCCCACAGCTGTCCAAGGGACCTGCAAGTCAGCATCGCTTCATCTCTTCAGACGTGTCTTGAGTCCATGAGAAAAAAATGCCTTTCTTGCTTAAGCAACTGCGAATCCACATGGAAGCCCAAGACTTACATTTGGCATGTTTAGTAGGGTGATTTTTACAATATAATACTGATACAATTTAGTGATTTTTTTTTACAGCTTTCCTCCCCCAGGGTCTGAGGCTTATTACACACACACAAAAGAGCTAGAGGCTTTACACAAAAGGAGCTGCGCCAGAAAGGACGTTGGAGAGCTTTAGACTCAAAAGCTGACTTTCTTGACCTCTCTAGGAAGATAATTGTCTTGCAAACCTGGAGAGTGAAAAGGTTTTCCCAAACTCCTTTTAGTTGTATTTAACATATCAAAAGCTAGGCATGATAGTTACTGGGCTTTCAAAACACTACTAATCACAATAGAAAACATTGTGTTATGACCCAATTCACATGTATGTATTATATTCAGTATCTATCTATCTATCTATCTATCTATCTATCTATCTATCTATCTATCCATCTATCCATCATCTATCTATCATCTATTTCATGGCTGAAACAAAGCTGTTACATAAAAAAACTATTATTGTTTGCAATGCATTTTGATATACTTTAACCACTATAATTTCATTTCTTTTTAATACACTATTCACAACACAATGAACTGTGATCAGAGTTAAAAACAAACAAAAAAACCTAGTCTAGTGGTTTTTCAAAAGGGAGAATTCAATTAGACAGAAAAAGGAGAGAGTTTTAGTCAGCTTTTGGAGGGGATAACAAGGGTGAGGCAATGCTTTAGGGAGAGAATCAGGAGGATCAGAGTATTCAAATCCTTGGTGTGGAGTAGAATTGATCAGAAGGAAAATATCTTCTATTAGAGGATAAAATTATATTAATGTAGGTTATCCAGAGCAAAGCGTATGAAGTCACTGAATTCAGGGGCAAGTGTAAGGTCACCAAAACATTGTGAAAAATAGATAAGGATGAGGCAACTGCAGAATGTTTACATTCTTATAATGATAAGCATAGGAGGAGCTAAAGACCACACTTGGAGTTTGACCAAAGGAGAGGCTTTAACTGACTTATGCCTGTAGAAGGCCCCACTCCTGATATCCTGAACAATGGAATCCCTCTTCATGATAACAATATTTTAATAAGAAGATAAAATAGGAAAATGAAGTCATTGTCAAACAGTGGTAGAGCAACCTGTGGTCTAGTTATTGTCACCTTGTGGAAAAACTAGGTAGCAATTGGAGGGTAAGAGGGAGAGAAATTGTAGAAGAAAGATGAGAGCATAAAAATGATAATAAACTCAGGTGAGGCATAGACATGTATAGATCTGCATACACAGAAAATATTTGGGTGTCTCTGCCCTGTTATATTTAACTGAGAAGGTTGTGTTCAATATAGAGATAATAGAAGTTTGTGTGTCTGCCATGCCTCATTAGTGTATCCCATCCTGCACCTTTGAAGCAACAAGTAGATTAGGCTGAGGTTTTCCTGCACTGGATTAAGTTTAGGATTTTTTTTTTTCTTATATGCTTCCCAAAAGCTAGTGGGGGCTTACAAGGAACATCAGATAGGTTATAGAAAATGAAAAGACCTCACTGTTATTGTATATCTGAGTATAGGGAGTAAACGTATGACCCTATCCCTATGATCTTTGCTCACATGTCACCTTCCTACAGGTCTTCTCTGACCACTCTGTTTATAATTGTACCCCAACTCCAATTTATTCTCCTACTCTGCTTTACTTTTCTATATAGCATTTATCACAAATGAACAATCGTGTGTATACACATATGTGTGTGAATAGTATAATGAATTGTCATGTTCCCATCACCAAGCTTCAATAATTCAATATTTTACTAATGTTATTTAAACTATACTCCTGCTACTTTTATATCTGGTATATTTTAAAGCAAATCTCAGACATTATGGCGTTTCCTTCCATACTGTATGTTTTACTTACTGTGTTTAAAATGTCTGTCCTACCTTACTAGAATGTGAGCTAGCTAAGAGCAGCAATTCTTATTTGCTGTAATCACAGAAACATTCCCAGCACCAAAAAAAAAAAAGTTTCCTGCCACATAATAAATGCTCAATAAATATCTTTCTAATGAATGGAAATGGATCTAAAAAGCAATATTTTTAGTTTCTTGCTAATTAGTCATAGAAAATGCATAATTTTATTTAGATAACCTGGCAGTTTCCCACTGGTGAATTGTGTGGGGTTTCTGGCCATTTTCTAGACTATGTTTGAGATATCCAGCCTACCCTAACAGAATATTTATCACATCTGTATTGGAAAGTATAAGTGTAGAATTTAGGTTCTTCAAGCAGCAACTGGGCTGAAACTGGCCCATACTTTATGGCTTAGGTCAGGAGGACCTTAAGAGAGAGCTGACTGGGAAGCTGGCCCAGACTGTGAGGCCACTAGTTGGCCACAGTTGACAATAATTGAGACAATTAGGCAGAAACAACAAGTGGAGAGTATGTCTTCTTGTGTCTGGTAGTAAGCCAGACACAGCCCCAATCAGGTCAAACTAGACAAAAACACCATGCTCCACCATTTACATGAGGAAATACAAACATAAGTCTTAACTGTACTCTCATGCTGATGTTGCTCTTAGAAATTTCAGTTCTCCCTCTTTAAACACAATGCCCTTTACTATAGCGCCACCCAGCTATCTCTTTCTTTGGGATTAAGAAATTCTGGAAGACTTTCTTTATTCACTCCAATCCCCCTAGCCCGTCTGCAAAACCATCACCCTAGATTGGTAAGATACTTACATCTTTTCAAAGACAACATCACAAACTTGGTAGATGCATTCACCAAAATGGCAGGCCTCATTCTCTTTACTGAACCTCAGACCCCTTCATCACTATCATGTGATTTATTAAGAAAAACTACCTAATCCTGATGTCCTATCACGACCCCTTTTCTCCTCATGCTTCTAGCAGTCGCTGTTCAAAGTTCTGTATCTTGGGATCTGTTTGTCTATCACTCACCATCTTAGGCCAGTTACTACACCAACCATGTTTTAGCAAAGTATATCCACTGCTACTTACTATACAGGCCGAAGGCATAATCCACTACAGTGTAATTTTCAAAGAGTGTATTAAAATTTCAAAGAGTGTTGCTCTACCCATTCAGCTAATCACAACACGCATGCAATCAAAGCTCCCGTTCTTACTTCCCCATTTCCTGTCCTTCCAAAAACAAGGCTCTGATTGTTACCTGGATGACCTTCTCAAGAAAACCTGTAAGATCCCTCCTTTTCTTGGCCATTTAATGTTTTAGCTTGGCCAGCATGTTATTTTTTCTTATGGTAAAGCTGTCAGCTTTTTTTAGGGCATTGCCTCTCTTCCATTGTCAATTCACTTTATTAGGTGGGGACTAATCCTCTTTTGGCTTTGATCCAGGGTTGATTATGTAATCCAGTTGGGGAATCACATTAATCTAGCCACAGTACTTGGGCCATGGATAATGATGCAATAGAAGACAGGAAGATACTTTCTGAGCTATATTTGGAATTGCTGGGGGACTGAAAATCTCTCTTCATAACAGATTTAAACCAATAATAAAAATCTTGAGCTGTTAGTGACAATTTTGCCACCATGTGCAAAGAACCTGCTTAAGGAGAGCCTATCTGACATTGAAGTTAATGCAGATGAAAATAGAATCAAGATATGGCTAGATAATATTAATTGAGCAATTACTATGTGGCAGTCAACCACACAACCAATCACTTAGTCTTACAATAACCCTTAGAGTCAGGGTAAACTTTATCATCCCCAATCTAGAGATGAGGTAAATGAGGCTAAATGTCTTGCTCGTTTCACAGCTATTGGTAAAGCTGAGACCTGAACCTAAACAATTCTGGATCTAGAACTTGTGTTCATTACCAGTATGTTATACTGATATTGCTATTGCTAACAAAAACATAGACTTGAGAGAGAGAGAGAGAGAGAGAGAGAGAGAGTCCCTGAATATCTAGTTATGCCTGAAATTATAAATGTCTCAATTTTTTTCAATTAAAAAAGCAAAGAGATTTATCTCCCCTTCCTATCTTTTCTTCAGAAGCCAGTTTGAATATTAATACTGGAAAACCTGAGTGATATACTTTCCAATATGAAAGGAACAATATAAAGTTTATACCAAACATCAAAGCAGACAGACCGCATGGGAAACACTGGGTGGTTTCCCTATCTTAGAGTCATTTACGCTTGCACTTCTTTGAGGATAATTCATAAGGCTCTTTAAGATATTTCACTGAGTAAACCAACTCTTTAGTATTCCCCCCATATTTACCCCTGCTCATTTATGCTATCTTTTATTTCTTCAATCTAAACATGGATGAAAGACACACTGGTCTATATCTAGGACCTGTAGCTTCGAGTGGGGAATCTGAATACACAGGCTCTGGTATCCTGGTATGCTGCAGTTTGCCTCTCATATCCAGATTGGCTGTGTATATATGCTAGCTTGTCCTTAGGTCATTCCAAAGAAACTTAGACTGACCCCTGTTTGGCATAGGGGATCTCAGGGTCCATTTCAACTCTGTAGTTGTAAGCAATTCCAAGACATCCACACACCATAAACCTAAAGTGCAAGGCTTAAACTTGTTCACTTGCTCTTCTTCTGTGTCTGTTTTGATCTTGTCCTTAATTGACTCCTGATTCTTAGAGACACTTCTTATTTATCATTCTATTTCTATAGGCAAAGATTTCTTATCGTCATTATAAAGCAAATTAGCCATAATGGAAAAGATTGGCAAATATTGGTGGAGTGGATCATATTAAAATAGGAACTTCTGTGCATCAAAAGCTACTGTCAAGAGAGTGAAAAAGCAAGCTAAGATAGGAAAAGACATTTGCAATGCATATAACAAATAAACCCTATAAATTAATAAGAAAAATAGGTAATAATAGTAAAATGGACAAGAAACTTGTATAGATAAGTTATAAAATATAATATTCAAATTTCAATAGATATATGAAAAGACACTTAACATCAAAGTCAATAGGGAAATGAAATTAGAACTAGTTAACATTAGCCAGTGACCAGAATGGCTAAATTAAAAATATCAATACTAAATGTTGATGTGGATTTGGATACCATGTGTTGGTATTGATCTAGAACTCTCACATCCTTTAGTAGAAGTATAATTGGTACAACTTTGGAAAAATGATATTACCTGCTAAAATTAAACATATGTACACCCAGTGGACAGCAATTTCGGTCTTAGACATACACCCAACAGAAACACACACAAATAAATGTCAAAACTACACTGGAAATTCATAACAGCATTGTTTACTATGACTACAAAGAGGAAGCAATCCAGATAGAATTAGAATGGATAAATGGGAAGAAATCATGGTGTGTATGTGTGTGTGTGTGTGTGTGTGCGTGTGTGTGTGTGTGTGTATTTATATATTTATATATAATTGAATACTATTCAGCCTTAAAAAATAAAATTCTGCAACTTATGACAACATGAATGGACATTGAGAACATTATGCTAAGTGAAATAAACTAGATACAGAAAGACCATTACTACATGGTTTCACTTATAAGAAGCATCTAAAATAGTTAAATTCATGATGATTAAAATAGTGTTTACCAAGAGCTGTGTGGAAAGGGAATGGGGAGTTATTAATCAATGGGAATAAACTCTAGAGATCTGCTTTCCACTATTGTGCCTCAGCAATAATATACACTTAAAATTTGTTAAAAGGATAGAGCTTATGTTAATCCACAGTATTTTTACCACAATAAAATAATAACAAAAATGGAAAATAATCGGTGGCACTATTATAAAATAGAATACCATTTAGCAGTGAAAATGGACATATTTTATTTCTACATACACAGTATGGATGAATCTCATAAATATAACATTGACTGAAAGAAGCCAGATGTCAAATAATAAAACTGCATGGCCCCATTAATAAAGTACAAGATAAATTTCTGATACTAAATTTCAGAAGTTAGAATAGTAGTTACCTTTGAAGATAAGAGAGCTGATAGTTCCATCTTGCTGCAGAGTACTTCTGGTAACACATATACTAACATGGCTGACTGCTTAGTGGGTAGTTCTACCCTCTCTCCGAAGTCCTGCTCTAGAACACTGACAGGTTCCCTAGCCTAGCTACCTGATTCACCAGTGAGAGAGGTGGTGGAACTGCTCCAACAATAGTTGATAAAGCAAATTTTCCCAAATGCCCCATGTATGTAAGTCTATTTGTTTATACTGTTTCCTCTATCATAGAATTTCCATTTCTTTCCCAGCTGAGAAACCAACATGTGTGATTCAAAACATAAATGGCACTGCCTGGGGCCAGAGAAAGAGACAAAAAGGTTTTGTAGTCACACCCCTCTTTGACTTTTGGTTTGCCAATTTTCTAACTGTGCATTCTTGGCCATCACTTAACTTTTTAGCTTTAGTTTCACATCTATGAAGTGAGAATAATGATATTTAGCTCACAGACTGTTTGGGGGAATATATAAAGTGATATGCTAAGGGGTCATTACATAGTATTTTTCTTTACTTTCCTTTTGCCTTGCAGTATTACTTCCTCTAGTACCACTTAGAATAATTTTGAAGCCGTTAGCTAAAAAAAAAAAAACCCCATAAAAAAACAAAACAAAAAACCTATTTAGTGTAGGTAAACTTGGTACTAAGTACTTGGTACAAAAATGAGTAAGATGTAATTGACCAAGAAATTACTACTTTCATAAGCAATAGAAGGTTATTGAATGAGAAAATGATCTGATATAATAATTTTAGGAAAAGTAATAAGACCATTATGTACAGAAGAGACTGAAGTTTTGAGAGAGAGAGTAATTAGGAATCTATGGTAGTAATACTGATCTAAAAGTATCAGTAACTAGCTCACTAGCATGTGTCATTGGAAAGAGGAAAAGAGAATAATATGTGAGACATTAAGATGGAAGAAGCAATCAAAATATTTTTTTCTAAAAATATTGTACATAAGAATAGTACAATGGGAAGCTATTTTCAAGCCTCGCAGTTAGGAATTGTATTTGTTTATTCTGAAAATAAAACCTATCACTATTTTATCGGTATAACCGTATATACTTCCATTGGATTAGATGAAAAGAAGCACAAATATTCAAAAACAAACACCCCTCCACTATAATAATAATATTAAATTCATTAAATGGTTTTCTAGATAGTAACATTAAACACAAGTTTTATGAAACATCTTGATTGTAATAAGGGATGATGAGAATTCTGTTACTGTTTTGTCAGAAAAAGATCTATCTTGGAAGGAAGAAAATAAGATATGCTGGAAAACATGAAATGGAAATTACTACTACAAAGCAGGAACCCTACACATGTTTCAACTATTAGAGAACTATTTTGATGCTCCATGGCATTTCAAGGGATTACTGACTCTATAATGGAACATAAATCTTGAAAATATACCGAACTTGAAATTTGTTGCTATTATTATGAGCTTGTTTAAATGACAAAGTTTTACTTTGACATTTAAATAAACCATGTAATATGCAATTTGCTTAAGATTTATTTTGTAGCATATTAACTACTATAATATGAATTTTTATAGTAGCTATGGAATATGAGATATAAAGACATTTTTGTACAAGAGAAGTGAATGAAGTCCTTTAAAGTTAAATGTGAACTCCTTGGAAAAAAAGGAATAGAACATGTCAGCAGGAAGCCCTAAGGTGGTCTGGAAAGAGTTTACCACAAAACACTATTTCATCAAGCAGACCACATAGTGATGTTGCTAAAGTTATTAAGCACTGAACTAAGATTCCCAATAGAGACTAAATGTGTGTGATATAAAAAATAAATTACATATTTACAATTGTGGATATATTAAAAAAAACCCCATATTGAAAAAATGCTTCTGGAAGAATCATGGCTTGCCAAAGATCAAAAATAATTTTAGAGTTTTCATCAGTGACAGATATGTGGGAGCTTGTATTGAAGTAAAAGAGTAATCGTAATGGGAAAGATAGATTCAGGAGAAATAAAAATATTCGTAAGGTAAAATCATAGAAAATCACAATAACTATTTAATAGGAATCAATATTCTAAGTATTAAATTCCTAGATATTACTCATCTAAAAAGAGAATATTGGACCCTATTTATGTGCTTACAGAAATGTTTGGAGTATAACTATCCAGAACAACATTAGTACCTTGAAAAGTTGTTGTTTATAATCTTGTGTAATTTGCTTATGAATTTGCATTGCCACTTGGGAATAACCTAAAACAAGCACCATTCCTGAGAAGTTAAGATATCATATATGATACTTAGGGAAGCTATACACAAATCCAGTCTGGAAGCAGTGAGAGCCTGTGAGAAATAAAGCCAGAAGTTAATAATATCATTTAGAAGAGAGCTCCTGAAGAATTATTGACAAACTTGGAGTTTGATAAGCAGAAAATGTTGGACTGGATGATTTCTTATTTCACTCTTAACTCTAGAATTCTGTGATTTTTAAGCATCAGAAAACATGAGTTTTTTCTTGTAGTGAAAACTGTTATTCTTTGTATTAATTAATATATTAATTAATTAATGTTAGCTACTGTAATATTTAAACACCAAATTTTAGTGGCTAACATAGTGAGTTTATTTCTTACTCTTTGGCAGTCTGATTTTGGTGGCCCTGATTCAGAGGCCTTTTAAGTATTTTTTCAAGGGCCCAGACTCTGCTCCGTTCTAGTTTTTCTAAGACCTCTTCAATCGCGTAGCATGTAAGATCTTACATGGGAAGGTTTTTATGGGTCAGGCTAAAAGTGACTTTTGTCATTTGTGCTTATATTTCATTGGCTAGAACTCAATCTAATCACCCATTTAATTGCAACAGAGGCTGTGAAATATCGTTTGTGTGCATAGGCCAAGATATGAATTTGTGGGTATCTTGACAGTGTCTGCCATACTTTTTGAGATAGGCAACAATTTTAGGGAATACGGAGTTATGAGCTTAGTCAAACTAGAAAATTTCACAAAAAAAGATCTAGCAAATTTCCCTTGGTCTTTACGGTTGATTCCTCTCTTAAATGTACTCTTTATTTCTCCTTCATAACCACTGGCTGGTAAGAGATTCGAGTATTTCTTTTTTTTTTTTTTTAAATTTTATTTTTATTTATTTTTTATTATTTTTTTTTACTTTATAAAGTTTCGTATTTTTTAAACATATGCAGTTATTTTCCATCCTTTACAATACAGTAGTTGCAATGACACTCAAAACAGAAAAGCAAAGTAAAAAATCAAAACACCAACTTCTGTTTCATGTAATTAGACTTATACAGAAATTAGAGGGTTCAGTAACAACTAGTTAATCACCTAATTTCGAGTATTTCTTTCAGAACACATCTCACACAATCCATCTGGTAGACAGTGATCGGGGAACCTGAATATGCTGGCCGTAAGCTATAACAAGGATACCAGCAAGAACTGCCTCTTCTTTGCCGACTGCATCCCAATATGCCCAATTTGTTTTATTTTGTATCATCTAAGATGCAGATCTTCTGCATAAAAATGGACTCATACCAAAACATTAGTGAGCAATCTGGGTTTCATTTGAGCTACTGCAGAAAACGAGGAGGAATGGTTCCATCCCACAGT
Organism: Suricata suricatta; assembly: GCF_006229205.1. Lineage (NCBI taxonomy): Eukaryota > Metazoa > Chordata > Mammalia > Carnivora > Herpestidae > Suricata > Suricata suricatta. Next base: position 72,343,016 of record NC_043705.1, read on the forward strand.
TCATATTCTTATAGGACATCACTGATTTCTTATGTTCTTTCTTAGAAATCATGCCCCTAGGGGTTTATTCTCTCTGGCCCTTCACTCATATATCCATAAACGTAACTCACTTCTCTTCTCCTGTCAAATATTCCCCAGGAGCTCAAACTGCTCTGCTTCTATTTGGAAGAGTTACTTTTCCCTTCCTTTTAAGTGTTCATACCAGCCAATACCCAGACTTTCAGGAACCCAGTTCCTTCCCTTGACCTTAAGAAAAGTATTTTCCAAATAAAAATAGCTCTTTCTCAACAAAAGGAATTTTCATATTTTCTCCTAATAAATATCTCTCCACCTTTATAATGAGTCTGTATTTTCTAAAAACTAAACTTGAATTGAATATGTTTTGGTGTATTATTGAGGACCAAAGGATTATGATGTTAGGGGTTGAGCATGACCTTGAACAAAAGATAAATCATTGATTAGAATTAGCCTGTCCACCACCACTTGGTATTGCAGTATGGCTTGGAGATAATTAGCATAGAGTGATGCCCTTTAAAGATGTGAGGGAGTCAAGGTAGCTTTAACGGTCCCTTGGACTTCTAGGTCGATGAGTGACCTGAGGGGAATGAGAGACAACATAACAGAAACACTGAGCCTAAATTCAGTCCTTGGCTCAGGAATCTTCATTGCATATGGTGCCATGTTGATGTGCTGGGTTTCTTTCAATATTATCCGGTATGAAAGTTAACTGTTTGTTGGCAGGGAGTACCATTTATGAAGTTGGAGGATGCCCCAGAAAGTCTTTCTTCACTTAATCTTTTCAGACCCAGAATCAACTTCCTAAAACATTAAATCTGATTTCCAAATATTGGAAAAACAGAGTTTATGAATATTTATACCTAAGGTTGGATTCTGCTGAGAGCTGTGGCTTCTTTGTGTGGGTATGTCTAATCCCATCCCTGGGCTATGCTGTGACCCACAAATTAAGGGTCATAACTGATAGACAGAAACTGATAGATATAACTCCTGTTCAGTTATTGCAATATGTATATATCTGGGAATAGTTGAATTTTCCAAGAGCATTTGTAAATCCAGGTCATGGTAAACTCCCAAGTGTTTGAAGTCTCATCTGTTGTGGTCTAGGACAATGAGCCCAGACTGAACATGACTAAGTGCTGCTCTCATCATGGTGGAAACCATTGAGAACATAACACTGAAAGTCTTTATTCGTGGGTCATAGCTCACATAGCCTGTCTCATAGAAAATGTTATATAATTTCAGCCAGTGTAGTAGATAAAGCTAGCTTTTAGTAATATACCTTTGTCTCCCTTTCCTGGCAGATGGAAGGCTAGTCCTCAGCTCCCTTGCTATTTAATAGAGTTGTGCCACTAGATTTGATTAATGAAATGTGAGCAAACGTGATGCATATCACTTTCAGGAAGAATAGTGAAAAGGCCGTTTGCAATTCTTTTTTATCCCTGCTGATCATGAAGGAAGCCTCAGGTTCAGATAAAAGAGGCGACACATCAAAGCAATCTGGATTACTGGAGATTCTGTGGGACACAGCTGCCTCAGAATAACTCCTGAACCTGTGGTGAACTTTGTATAAAAGAAGAAATTAACTTGTATTTGAGATTTTTCCTCTTTTCTCTCTCTTTTCTTTTCTTTTATTTCCTTTTACCAGTATAACCTAGACTTTCTTGGCTAATAGAGCTATTGGTGTTATTATTATTTCTAAAGGTGCTCTTATTTAACAAGTACTTAATTTAATTTTTTTGGAATGCTCAAAATATAGGAATTTATAATTTTGAGTAATCATTAATTTTTCTTTTTTTATATGCTCACATCCAATTACCAATTCTATTAGGATTCTCCTTCAAAAGAGATCCCACATCCAAAATTCTTTCATGACTTTTATTTTTAAAAATTTTTAATGTTTACTTATTTATTTATTTTAAAGTGTTATTTATTTTTGATACAGAGAGAGACAGAGCATGAGAGGGGGAGGGGCAGAGAGAGAAGGAGACACAGAACCAGAAGCAGGCTCCAGGCTCTGAGCTAGCTGTCAGCACAGAGCCCGACACAGGGCTCAAACCCACGAACGTGAGATCTGACCTGAGCCGAAGTCGGAGGCTCAACCGACTGAGCCACCAGGCGCCCCTCTTTCATGACTTTTAAACCATCTTAATCTTTTTTCTGGATTACTATAATAGCCTTTTTTTTTACCAGATAATTTAAGTTTTTAAATTACAGTATAGTTAACATACAGTGTTATATTAGTTTCAGGTACAGAGTATTGTGCTTTTACAATTCTATACGTTACTTAGCGTGCATCATGGTAAGTGTACTCTTAATCTCCTCCACCTATTTCACCCATCCCCACACCTACCTCCTCTCTGGTAACCATCAGTTTCTTGTCTATAGTTAAGAGTCTTTGGGGGGTGTGTGTCTCTTTTTGTTTCCCCTTTGTTCATTTGCTTTATTTTTTAAATTCCATTCATGAGTGAAATCATATGGTATTATTTATTCTCCAACTAACTTATTTTGTTTATCATTATACTCTCTAGCTCTATCCATGTTGCAAATGGCAAGATTTCATCCCTTTTTGTGGCTGAGTAATATTCCATAGTAAATACATACCACATCTTCTTTATCCACTCATCTATCGATGAACACTTGGGCTGTTTCCGTAACTTGGCTATTACCACACTAGCCTCTTATCTTCTGCATTCTCCCTTACTCCCCCAATCTCTTAGCACGGCCTCCCATTCAATGCTAAACATAGCAGCTAGGGATCCTTATTTTAAAAGACAAGTCAGATGTGTCTCTTCTTCTTTCCAAACTTTCAAAAGCTTCCTATTTCACTTAATGTAATAGTTAAAGTCTTTACAAATGTCTGCAAGCCCTACCAATAGCTTTTTTATAAGGTTTAAAACTTCAAACTGCCTTCTGTATTCTCCCATGTCCCCCACACTAGAAAGTGAATATAGAAATATGCCTTCCTTGCTTTATTTTGAGGCTTTGTCATTGGTTGAAAAACTTAGTCATCAATAACTTATTGATTTTATTATTCTTTATCTCCCTCTATTGTAATATAAACTCCAAAAGAGTTATTTTGTTTATTGCTAGATTTCCAGCATCTAAAAATAGTGCCAGGCTTATTTAACATTCAATAAATAATTTTTAACTGAAGAAATAAAAATTTCTATCCAGTTAGGCCAAAATAATTTCGTTTCCATATTCATTATAAGTGAAGAGGGATATGTAATTATTTAAAAAAAGTGTATGTCCTTGGTTGTTTTAAGAAAGGGGCAGGGACAAGTTAAAAACATGTGCCATTAAGAGTGCAGATTAAGTTTCATAATTAATTATCATTATAGAACTTCATAATGTGTTTTATATCCTTTTGGGGTATCTAAGACAGGAAAGTTTATTATAATTTTTTGAGGCATAATTTGTCACATAAAACTGCTCTAATGAGAAGAGTTATAGAATTTTATTTAAAGCTTTAATCAGGTGTTCTACTGAAATGTTAAATATATCACTGTCTCTGTTAATATAAATTAAATAAGGAAGATGTTTTTTAATGGTACACAGGCAAGTTATGACAGGAGTTTACATAGACTTTTGAAAATTTGTTTATGTTTAACTGAATATAAGAATAATTCAGATTTTCCCTTAGGCATAAAATTTTTCTTTTAGTCACTTGTGATTAAAAAGTTATCATGCTATGAGAGAGCCAATCAATGGAAAACATCAAGCTTATAAATTTTGAAGAAATAAAAGTGATTTGATAGCATTTTGTAAAAATTCTTGATTTTGAACACGGAATTTAATATTGCTCCTCATCTCTTGGTTTTCTGAAGTGTGTTAGCATATTAAGAAGAGATGAATGGGTAACTACTTCTTTAGCTACACAGTTTTCCCAGTAAAATTACTCTGTTGAAAGTCACCTGAAGATTAGCACATTCATTATGCATTTTATAAAAGCTTAAATTAGGACCGCCTGGGTGGCACAGTTGGTTAAGCGTCAGACTTTCGTTCAGGTCATGATCTCACCGTCTGTGGGTTCTAGCTCCCCTGGAGGGCTCTGTGCTGACATCTCAGAGCCTGGAGCCTGCTTAGGATACTGTATCTCCCTCCCTCTCTGCCCCTCCCCTGTGCTCTTTTTCTCCCTCTCTCAAGAATAAACATTAAAAAATTTAGAAAAATAAAAGCTTAAAATTAAATGATATAATTTGGGGTGGATATTCTTGATAAAAACCTGATGAACTTCAATAATAGTGTGATTTTGTGCTAGAAATTATGTTTTAAACTTCTGTTTATATTACATGACTTTATTTTCACTAATTCCTATAGACTATCACTAAAATTTCGGTTCAACATAAAAATTGTTGGGTAATATTATTGAGATATTTTATTGAATGAAAATATTAAAAAAAGTAAGTGCAAAAAAGAGAAGATTTTCCAAAAATCATATTTAGTTATTTAAGGCTGTTTCAAAAGTTATGGCTTATTTATATCCTGAGAAGGCTATGTCCTCACTTGCCTATTTGTCATGCTCTCCCTACATATTATTCCCTGGGTACTACAGAACATCCGCTGGTAATATGATGCCATTTCTTTCCCCCTTGAAATTAAATAACACAACCCCATGAGGTACTACATAAATGCTTTCAGTTATAAACTTCAAAAATCTTAATAGTAGGATGCAAAGATGACCCGGAATTGTTTGGTTCACACCAAAAGTCAGTAAAGATTAGGAAATCATGAAAAAAATGGCAGAAACCTATCTTAAATATTTTATCTTAATACATGCATGTCCATTAATTCGTGAATTTTCTTTGAATACAAGTCTGCTTATGTCTTCTTTCTGGTATGAAACAGTACTCAAAATGTCATAATGGAATACTCAAATGGCATCATTTCTGATTTGTAGCTTCTGTTTCTTTAAAGTGAAATAGAAGTTAATGACACTTATAAAGCAATGTGAGTGCAGCCTCTTTTGACTTTTAAGGCGTTCTCCCCCAATTTTTACTGTTGCCTTGAACAGTAATTTGACAGCAACCTTTCAAAAATGACTCACCTTTATTGGTCTTTATAAGGCATTAAATTTTGTTTTTATAGATAAAAACTGTCCTTTTACATTCATATATCTTTTGTTTTGAATTTTACTGTTATATTTTGGCACTTATTTATAATATAGTAAAATAAAAAATATTGTATTAAATTTAAAACTATTTTATTAAAGTGTTAGTAGTTATTCATAATTTAATAAAAGTATTTTATTAAATAATATGAATAAGTACAACTCACTTAAATATATATGTGTGTGTGTGTATGTGTGTATATATATATATACATATATGTAATATATATATATACACATACATATAACTCATAGAAAGTTTACAACTTGAGGTCCCTGGGTGGCTCAGTCAGTTAAATGTCCCACTTCAGCTCAGGTCATGATCTCACAGTTCAGCAATTGGAACCCCACATTGAGTTCTGTGCTGACAGCTCAGAGCCTGGAGTCTGTTTCAGATTCTGTGTCTCCCTCTCTCTTTCTGCCCCTCCCCACTCACAATGTCTCTCTGTCTCAAAAATAAATAAGCATTAAAAAAAAAGTTAAAAAAATTAAAAAGTGAGAAAACTTACAACTCATCTGGGAGAGCAGGAGGAACTAGAAAGGAGCCTCACTGCAAGATTCATCAAACCATGGACTTCAGCCAGAGGGGGTCGAGGACATAAATGAGTGTCAAGTAAGGGAGATTTCACGGTTACTGTTTTTATGTCATACTATTGAGGTTTTATGTATCCCCTCCATTCCCATACTTAATACTTCTGAATATCTTACACAAATAGCAGCCAATCTTTCCAGAATTAGATTAGTACATTTAATTAATATTAAACAAGGTTATTCTAATTCTTGGTAGATAAAGGTCAATACTATGATTCTCAAGTTTGTACTATGCTTAGACAACTTTGCTTTCCTTTTGCTCTGTGTCTACATCCTTACACATTCTTCTTATGCCCATTTGTCACTCCTGGCTATTTTCTCATATACTCACCTACTACTCTGGGCTCCTGATGGCACACAGATGGGAAGAAGAAATTAGGAAGAACTCTCCCAAACAAAAGTATGTCGCAAGCAAAACAATGTTCTTCCTGAAGACCAAGAATAGCAAACTCATATAACCTCTTTGACCTTATTCCCCATGTAGTCTTTAAAAAGGCAAAGGAAGAGAAATAAAAGGAGCAATCCTCTTCCCAATTAGGAAGAGCCCTGTCGCTTATCCATAACAGAGGCAAGTTTCTTAGAGAAAAACTGAATGAGGAAAAGCCATATATAATACCACTGTGTACATGGGATTTTATTTTATTTTATTTTATTTTTAAATGTTTATTTTTGAGAGAGAGAGTATGTACATGTGAGTGCTCATGAGCAGGGGAGGGGCACAGTGAGAGACGGGGGACAGAAAATCCTAAGCAGCTCTGTGCTGACAACAGAGAGCCTGAAGTGGGGCTTGAACTCATGAACTATGAGATCATGATTTGAGCTGAAGTCAGACGCTGAAGCTCGGGTGCCCCCATGGGATTATAAATGACGCTTCTCAAAGGAAAGGGTCAGAAGTGTGTCTTTGGGGCAGGTAGGAGGATGGAAGCTGGACGATCAGGACCCCATGCCAGTTATCTCAGGCTGTAACACAAACCGGTTGAGAAAGTACTGCTTTAGTTTTTTCATTTGTCACATTAAAAACCCCAGCCGCCAGCATTGTTACCTACTTTAAAAAATATTTTAAAATTTATTTTTGAGAGACAGAGACAACATGAGCAGGGGAAGGTCAGAGAGAGAGGGAGATACAGAATCGGAAGACAGGCTCCAGGCTCTGAGCTAGCTGTCAGCACAGAGCCTAAGGTGGGGCTCGAACCCACGAACTGTGAGATCATGACCTGAGCCGAAGTTGGAGGCTTAACTGACTGAGCCACCCAGGCTCCCCACTACCTTTGTTTTTATCTTGTCCTCTTTCATATGTGAAGTGAAGCAAGAAACATCTTGAGGTCTGTCAGGTATATGGCTAATAGTAACCCATGTTTTATCCTCCTCCTATTGACCCAAATGGTCTTAACACTCAAGCGTTGAGGTGTTGCTCTTCCTTTTTAGGGGAGATTGCAGCATATTGGAAATGCTTTAAGGGCATATAATCCTTCACCACAGCTCCCTTGCATCATCCGTATGTGGGCCATTCAGCCTCCCCAGTGCCTGAAGCTTCCCAGAGAAACATCTGAAATAGGAAAGGACATTACTTTAACTGAGGTGACACACGACTCTTCTGTAGACTATATGCGTGACTGACTGTGAGTTTACGGTAATCTAACTCAAAGATACTTTTTATATTTGGCTAGCAACTTTAATAAATACTGAATTTGAATGTTCTTCAGTTACTACTTGCTTACTGTAATTTGCAAAAGGTGACTTCTTCCAGATTCTGTCATTCCCTATTTTTTATTTCTCTGTCTCCTCATTCCAGAGCGTCAACAGGAACATGAGATTATTACGGCAGCAGCTCCCACCCACAAAATTTTGAAAAACTGAGCATTCTAGAATTAAACATGATCAGTGCAGCAGGTACAATTTAAGCCAGTATTTCTCAAAGTATAGTCAGAGAACTTTCTGTATCAGAATCTTCTAGGGAGCGGAGTGAAAATACAAATTCATTGTTTGCTTCCCTATCATAACTATTATAATAGTTGGAATCTTGCTGAAAGGGTGGGGACAAGAATGACATTTTCTTATGTTTCCCAGTTGATTTTTAAACAAACTAAATTTAGAACCATTGGTTAAGAGCTAATTTCCATCTATTTAGCACATGCACACAAAAAGAGTCATAGCCCCAAAATTAATATGTTACTATCTAGATGAGTACCGTCTAGTAAAGACGTAATATAAGCCACACGTGTAATTTTGAATTTTCTAGTAGTTACATTAAAAAGTATAAAGAAACAGCTAAAAGTAATTATAGTAATGTATGTAAATCACTGTATCAAAATACTATTGTTTAATGTGATTAAAATAAAATTAATGAGATATTTTAAATTTTTTTCTTGTACTAAGTTTTGAAATTCAGTAAGTTTTTTTATATCTAAGGAAACTCTTAATTTAGGCCAGCCACATTTCAATTGGTCAGTAGCCATGAGTGGTTAGGGACCACTAGACTGGAGACAGCAGGTCTAGATTCACATTGCTGTTACCAGCAATAGGCCAAAAGAGCTTTGGTGTTTTCTGGAGTGAGGGAGTAGACAGCAGAAAAATAAAATAAAATAAAATTTAAACATAAATAAGTAAAATAATACATAAATTTAAAAATAAAACAAAACAGAATAAAATATAAAGGCTTTTTGATTCCAAACCCCCAAGAGACCAATCAGTTCTCATCAGTTATTCGGGAGTCCATGTCCATTGACTGCATGGTTTACATCTCCATGATACGGGCTTTCCTGAGATCCTCCTCTTATTTCTTTTTCTGAAATATTCAGTTATCTTATTGTTTTGGCCCTACAGTCCTGAATTGAGGGTGGCTTGTGCCCAGTAACAGAGCCCACTCTGTAAACTGCCTTAGTCCCAGCAGAACCCCAGCTTCTTTGGCTCCTATCACTGTCCTAAGCTCTTCCTAGCACTGTATATGCAGGAGCTCATGGAGAAGCTCTTCTGCCATGTCTCATTCCACAAGTCTTATTCCCCAGATCTCTTTGGTTGGTGTTGAAATCACACAGCCATGCAATTATTCTCCTTGCAGTGATATAATCATTGTTTTCTGCCTCCCGTTTTCCTGGTCCAGCAGGAATTGCTCAATTTTCTTTGGAGTTATGTATTACTCCTTCTGCCCTGGCTGAAGAATAGGATAAAGAGGAAAATAGATCCCAGAGTGGAGAGCACAGTGCAGTTTATCAATGTAATTGGCATTGCAAAGTCAGAAGTTTATATACTAAGGCTCTGCCTTGAAGCTACCCTGATACTCTAGAACTGAATCTTTGTCATCACCAAGTCCATTGTCTTATTTGGTCCTGTCCTGGTGCAATACCTGTGCTCTTCTTGTGGGGATTTACCCATCAATAGTGCAATAACCCTTCCAGTTTGAGGTTCTTGAGTGATCTTACTCTCCAAACTTTAGTATGTATCACTTTGGTACACTTATCTACCCCAGATATGGGTGATCAGAATTCCAAACTCTGAATTGCAGGTTATTAGGTTGGGCTTTGGACTCCTACCCCAATGTACCTGGAGCCTGCTTCAGAACCTGTGTCTCCCTCTCTCAGACTGAGAGACCATTCACTAAGACCTGCACCCTAAACCTGAACTCTCAAATTATGACTGCTTGAATGGACTGAAGGGCAAGAAAACAAGAATACAAGAAAGAGTTAATCATAGAAACAAAAGGCATTTCTTTCAGAGGCCTGAACTTGAGCTGGAATAAACTTAACCCCCTAAACATTCTTAAGGCTGAAGTTATATTGTAGTTGTAATGTAGGCAATGAGCCACAGAAATAAGAACAGTTCCTCCATAATTAGTAGATAAGATATATTTTCATATCACATTAGAGTTGTTGCAAATATCTTGCAATGTTGTCTCCAACCATCACTACTCTGAAATTATGGTGGTTGTTAGACTGCCATTAGATCTCATTTAATAAAGAAGAACACATTACTCTAAAATTAAATTTTAAAAAATGTTGATAACTATGCCTCAATAAAATTGGATTTTCTCAGAATTTTACATATTTTAATGCATTTAAAAACTATTGTGAGAAGAAGTCTATGGTTCTACTAAAATGTAAAAAAGGTCCATGGCACAAAAAAGTTAAGGACCTTAGTACAGGGAAGAATAGTCTCTTTATTGAGACACTGGAGAGGTGTATTGCTTAATTCTGTGAAGATAAAAAGTGCACAAGTACTTACTCATCAGAAGAGAGTCTTGTCCCAGCCCCAACTCCTCATTCCAGAGTACCGTTCACTCTAGTGTTCTAGTTGTCTACACATCTTCTCTGATTTGTTTGCTACTCCTTAATGATTGAATGGCTCCGTTTTCCATCAAGGATAAGATTTTAATCACAGATCTCAAGCCCATTATGAACATTAATTAATGCCTGGCATCTCTTAATTAAGTAGGTAAAAACTGTGATCATTTCACAGATGGGAGAATCAGGTCTAGGCAAGTTTGGTGACTTGTTCTTAGGCCATCCAAGAAATTACAGTCAATTTCCAGAATCAATGATTATTCTTATATGCAAGAAGTTTTTTAAAATTTATCATATACCAATCTGTTGCAAAAACAAGCAATGTATTTTGCAAAATATTTCATTGATATAGATATAGAAATAATCTTTCTTAATATAAAAACATTTGATGGTATCAATAGGCATACTACTCCAGTACCAAGAATTTATTTGCTGGTTGTTCTCTGAAAAATAATAGATGTCTTGGTTGGAGAGAAAAAGCTCCAATCAAAAATAAACCATTAAAGGGGCTCAGTAGGTTAGGCATTTGACTTTGGCTCAAGTCATGATCTCATGGCTTATAAGTTCAAGCCCCGCAGCAGGCTCTGTGCTGACAGCTCAGAGCCTGGAGCCTGCTTGAGAACCTGTGTCTCCCTCTCTCTCTGCCCCTCCCCTGCTCATGCTCTTTCTGTCTCTCAAAAATAAATAAACATTAAAAAAATTAAAAAATAAACCATTAAAAACTACTGTCTATTTTAAAATAAAACAGTTCATTTCTTCTTCTGTTTAGAAGTTTACCCAGTATGAGAAAGAGAGAGGAACAAAATGAACATAAGTCAACAAAATGCATTTATTTAACTTTTGCTCTCGAAAATGCTTAGAAAATTGCCACAAAAGATCACTTGCAGTTAGTGAGTATGGACATCTCTTGTCTTTTTGTGGTCAATTTGTTTCTTATGGATTCATGTTGCTTTGATCAACTGTGTTTATGTCTGATCTTTATCTTTTTTGTTGTTTGACTAGTCTCTCAGGTTTCACAGCATAGTGTAAAAAGTTAGAAAATTCTTTGTGAATCAACTTTTCAAATAGTATTCACTTTTAGCTTTTGCTTTGCTAAATTCCTACTGACCTGGGAAGGGAAGCATAAGGACACACAAACAAAAATGAAGGGCATAAGTGAAAAATAACTGAGAGAGAAGGGATGGCTTCTCCTTACAGAAAAATTCCCATTAATATATGTAGAGAGAGTAAGGTGAATCTAAAATCTTTATTAGACTAACACCATGGTGATAATTATCAGAAGAAAAATGGATTGAAGGATGCTAAAATTAGTGGGCAAAAATTAGAGAAACAGGATATTAGCATAGCCTCAAATTATCTCCCGTAAGACATTTATTAATGACAAGGGAAACAGAATGATTACGTAAAGAAACTTGGCAGACAGCACAATGTCTCCTGACACTCACTGAGAAGGGCACGATGCCATTTCTGGGCTGTTCCTGCCAAAAATGCAAAACCTTGATCTAAGAGAAAGCAGACAAACCCAAATTGAGGGATATGTGGCAAAGTAAGTCCACTAGGACTCTCTTCCAGAGTATTAAAGTTATGAAAGACAAGGGAAAGCCAAGGGACTGTCACAGACTGAAGAATACTAAGGAGACAGGACTACTAAATGCATTGTGGGATCCTGGATTAGGTATGGAACAGATAAAGGACTTTAGTAGAAAAATGGTCACCAGATTAAGGTCTGTAGTTTAATCCCAGTAGTGCACCAGTGTTAACTTCCTGGTTTTGATGACTATATTCTGGTCTGTAAAATGTTAACACTGGGGGAGCTGGATGAAGGGTATAAACCAACTCTACTACTTTTATGATTTTCCTGTCATTATGAAGTTACTTTAAAGTGTAAATTTTAAAAATCAAGAAGTCTTTTGTGTCAATTTTCTAAATAGCTCTCCATTGGTGATGGGAAAAAAAAGAGGATTTTGACAGGCTTGGAATATCTGTATATCTTTCTAACATAGTCCAATAACCCCTTCCCTGTGCATATACAGTTTGATAGCTTTACTTCTTTCAGGTACATAGGAGATTATAGCTTTTTTCTATGTGAAATAGTCTATTTTTTTCCTAAAAAGGCACTCAGAAAATAGTTGTATAAAATGGGAATAATGATTGTTGTCCTGCCCATCCTGCTTTTCCCTGCTGAACTCACAGGGTTGTCATAAAGTATAAGACTAGATAAAGGAAGTGGGAAGTATTTTGAAAGTTGTAAACATTGTGGAGGTGTAAGATTCTGTTTTGATTATTCATGGAAAGTTGGCTAAAATATTTTTATGATTTGTATATACATTGAGTCAGTTTCTTCTCTTACTTTCCATATATTCCAATGATATTCCTACTTATTTACCAGGGTTATAAATTCAAATTGCTCTTAAAAAGGAGAACTAAAAGAGGGAGTGTGAGTATTAGCTACCAAACTCCAGCTAGTCATCTTAAACCATGTTCTTCACCTTTGTCCCACACTTTTATCCTCTTCTAGACATATGAAATTATAGACAAGAAGAAGAAATTTTAGAACAGAATAGAGCCCTCGAAGTAACTTAGTAATCTTTAAGTATGCCTGATTACAGGAGGATTACAGGAATCCTCTAATGAGGTCATTTCAAGCATGACTTCTTAGAACTCTGAAATCATGATCTGTGAGAGGGACTCTAGAATCTATATTTCCAATATGCCTTTGAACTGGTTATTATTGGCAGGCAAATTTAGAAGTACTCTAACTTTCTAGGTGAATTGAGAGAAAATGACCAAATTTACTAAAAAGGTTGTGTACCCTATCTTTGGTAAATATTAATTTTGGGGATAAAGTCTAGAATAGGACATAACTATATAAACAAGTGTGGTATATACTTTAGCAGAGGACTAAACAAAGCTGAATGCAATGAATTCTTTGAGAGGAGTAGGATCAAGAAAGCCGCAGAGGCCTTTGTCATACTTCACCTTGTAGCTAGACAGCAGAGGACAGATATTCCAAAGAGAGGGAACATTGTACAAAGGCACAATAACGTGCAGGCATTTTCAGGGATTAGGAGTGGTCCAGGGCCTGGACTGTGGTGTGCAAGACGGTGATGGTGAAAGATGAAAGATGAAAGTGAGATTGGTGTCAGATTTTGAAAACCTGAACTATCTTGCTAAAGGGTTTGTTCTTATATGACACCAAAAGCACAGGCAACAAAAGCAAAAATAGATGAGTGGGGCTGCATTGATTTAAAGTTTCAGTTGTAGCAAAGACAACCATTAACAGAACGAAAAGGCAACCTATGGAAAATATTTGCAAACCATTTATCTAATAAAGGGTTAATATCTAAGACATATAAGAAACTCATAAAACTCAGTAAAGTTTTTTAAAATGGCTAATAGACATTGAATAGACATTTCTTCACAGAAGATATACAAATGGCCAAGAGTTACAAGGAAAGATGCTGAATGTTGCTAATCATCAGGGAGATGCAAGTCAAAATCATGAGATAGCACCTCACATCTGCTAGGATGGGCATTATAAAAACAAGCAAGCAAACAAACAACCAATCAGAAAGTAGCACATGTTGATGAGGATGTGGAAAAATTAGAACATCTGTGCATTATTGATGGGAATGTAAAATGGTACAACCACTATGGAAAATGGTATGGAGTTCCTCAAAAAATTAAAAATATAGTCTATTATGATCCAGCAAGCCTACTTTTGGTTATTTATCCAAAAGAGTTAAAAACAGGATCTCACAGTGATATTTTCATTCTCATGTTCATTGCAGTTATTTACAATAGCCAGGAGGTGAAAACAACCTAAATGCCTATTGAATAATGAATAGATAAAAAAAATGTGACACACACACACACACACACACACACACACACACACAGGAATATTTTTCAGCTTTTAAAGAGAAGGAAAAACTATCATATGCTACAATATGGGTGAACCTTGAAGAAATTTTACTAACTGAAATAACCCAGTCACAGAAGGACAGTACTGCATAATTCCACTCATTTAAGGTATCTAAAGTAATCAAACTCAAAGAAACAGAAAACAGAACTGTTTGCTAGAGAGTAGTGGGAAAGGAGGAAGTGGGGAGTTGCTGTTCAATCCTGTATTTTCTATTTCCATTTAAGTAACAATTAGCCAGTTTCTTGAACTTGAGTTCTAAGAATAATCTTTGACCTATTCAAGATTTTACCTTCCTTCTTTCTCATTCTTTCTTTTCTTCCTTCCTACTTTCTCATAATTATTTGCTGGGCATTGTCCTAGTCATTGACGGTGCTAGTGAAAAAGCAGACATAGCTCCCATTTCTCATGGAGCTTACAATATAGTGAGGAATACAGATAATAAACATAACAATGAGTAAAATAATTACAGGGTAATGTGATAGAAATTTACTGAGATAGAAGGATTGGAGGAGCCCAATTCAGCTAGGCTCCCTAAAATTGATACCTAAGGGTAAGAAAGTCAATGTCAAATTCTGCTAAAAGATGAGCAGTTATAAACACCAAGATCTTTTGTTCTGAAACAGTCACTTTAAAAAATTTTTTTAAAAATATCTTTATTTTTGAGAGAGAGAGACAGAAAGGGAGGGAAGGAGAGAGAGAGAGGGAGGGAGAAAACAAGTGGGGGAGGGGCAGAGAGAGAAGGAGACACAGAATCTGAAGCAGCTCTAGGCTCTGAGCTGTTAGCACAGAGCACACCGCTGGGCTCAAACTCACAAACCATGAGATCATGACCTGAGCCAAAGTCAGATGCTTAACTGACTGAGCCACCCAAGCACCCCTGAAGCAGTCACCTTTAAGAGATGAATAGGCAAACTCACAGACTCGGAGAAAGATTTACAGCTTTCATTTTTAATAAAAGACTTGCATTCATTGCATGTTCATTGCAGCATTATTTATAAGAGCCAAGACGTGGAAACAACCTGTGTCCACTGACAGAGGAATTGGTAAAGAAAATGTGGTATATGTATATGGAATACATATATAATATTACTCAGCCATAACAGATAATTAAATTTTGCTATTTATGACAACATGGTTGGACCTTGCAGGCATTATACCAAGTGAAATAAGTCAGACAGATAAAGATAGATACCACATGATCTCACTTATATGTGGAAGCTTTAAAAAAAAAAAAGCGTATAGATACAATGAACAGATTGGTGGTTGCCAGAGGTGGGGAGTGGGAGTTTGTGGAGGATCAAAATTACAAGTTTCCAGTTGTAAAATAAATAAGTCATGAGGATGTAATGTACAGCATTGACTAGAGTTAATAATACTATACTGCATATTTCAAAGTTGCTTAGAAGTTCTTATTACAAGAAAACAGTTTTTTAACTGTATGATGATGGATATTTACTAGACTTAAGTAATCATTTCTCATATACACAAATATTGAATCATTACATTGTATATCTGAAATTAATATGTTATATGTCAATTATACTTCAGTAAAAAAAGACTTGTATTTAGAATATAAAGAATTCACAAATTTCAACAATAAGAAACTCAAAAAACATAAACATAAGTTTTGAACAGACACATTACTCAAAAGCATATTGATGGGGCTCCCTGGGTAGCTCTGGCTCTGTCGTTAAGAATCTGAATCTGGTTCAGATCATGATCTCATGGTTCCTGAGTTCTAGTCCCACATGAGGTGAGCTCAAGCCCTGCTTTGGGTGAACACCCACTTTTCCCTCTCTCTCTCTCTCCCTGTCCTGGGATTCTCTCTATCTTTCTCTTTCTCTCTCTCTCTTTCTGCCCCTTACTCACTTGTGCCCCCCTCATTTCAATGGCGATATTAATGAATGTGGATAATGAAATGTGTCACCATTTGAAGGTCTGAGTAACTCAGTGAACCAACAGTTCTTAAATGATCAAAGCATGAAGTTACAAATTATGAATAGTAAAAAATTCATTTAAAGTGCAAACAGGACCAATAGTTTTCATGTAAGACAGTATATTAAATAAAAAGTTTAAATAAAAGGCAAAAGATAAATTGAGAAAACTATTTTCAATACATATTACCACTGTCAAAGTAAAAAGTACATTATATTAATGCATATAACAGATCATTGATCTGTTTCTACTTGCTCAGGTATAAAACTGAAGACTTTTTTTTTTAGATCATTGCTTGAAAGTATGCTGTGTCAAATTTTCTTTTTCATCCCTTAACACTTTCTTGGACAGGTTCCTAAAACCTTCTAGTCACTTTGTTATTAAGCAGATCCTAAGTAGTTTAAAACCATAAGCTTGCATCCCCATCTTCAGTACCATCGAAAGCTGTGTCTCTGGCCAGTGGAAATGACTTCAGAAAATGGGTGTAGGGGTTGAGGGAACACTACAAAAACTGTCCCATATTCAAATACTCAAAAACAGTAATTCTGACACTTATTCTGTGCTCTGCAGTCCTGTGCGTTATCTGGGGTGGCGAACAGTTAAGTGGGAAGAGGCTGGGAGAAATAGGGTTGTTTTTACTGCCTCTTTGTCAACCTTGGTGGTAGAGGAACTGTCTGGTTACAAGTTTTGCTGGCATTTTGATGTTGCTACTTATCATAGAGGATACATTGTACCTCTGGACCTCAGCTTTAAATCTGAGCCTAGATTCCAGATAGGAGACATCCAATTCTTATATAAAAGAGTAACACAACAATAGAAAAATAACAGAAGAGCTTAAGAAGAAAATGCATAGCAATATAAATGACTGATAAACTGATTATCTGATAAATCATTTTATCTGATTTATCAAATTATCTGATTTGCTCTCCCAGGTAATCAGAAAATTAGGCCAGTATAACAATTTTGCTCATTGTATTACCATTAAAAGTTATAATACCAAAAAGTTTCAAGTTGTGGAATAATAGTGCTTTTCATTCACTCCTAATGGGATTTATTTATTTATTTATTTATTTAAATTTTCATTTCGAGGGGGAGAGAGAGAAAGCACAAGTGGGGAGAAGGGCGGAGGGAGGGAGAGAGAAATCTCAAGCAGACTCCACATTCAGCATGGAGCCGGACAAAGGGCTCAATCCCATGAACCTGGGATCATGACCTGAGGCGGAATCAAGAGTTAGATGCTCAACAGACTGAGCCACCCAGGCACCCCAGGGGACTTTAAAACAGAATAGCAGATATGAAGAGCAATCGATGACTTGTGTTGAGACTCACAGATTTTTCCATACCCCCCTGATCTAGGAATTCTTTTTCCAGTTATCTATTCAAGAAAGTGATCTTAGATGTTACCAAAGAGCAAAAATTATCTCCATGAAATTATAAGAGTAAAATTACAACCACATAATTGGTTATAAAGAGGAGAGTTGTTAAAATATTTATAACCATGTGATTGCAATATTGTATAGCTATATTAGGGTTCTCCAGAGAAACAGAGAAAATTATATATTCTATGATATCATATATATACACAAATATTCTTCATACCTGATGCTCGTTCTTTCTATATAAATACGTATTTTATAATAAATTCACATATATGAATATAAGAAATTCACTATGGATTACAAATAAATTAATATGTGAATTTATTATAGACATTGGCTCATGCAGTTATCGAGGTGGAGAAGTCGCATGATCTGCTACCTTCACGCTGGAGAACAAGGAAAGCTGGTGGTATAATTCAGAGTGAAACCAAAGGCCTGAGAACCAGGAAGCCCCTGGTGTGAGGGGCTCTAGAGCTCTGATATCTGATTTCCAAAAGCTAGATTCCCAACTCCAGAAGAGAGAATTAGCCCTTCCTGATCCTTTTTGTTCTATATAGCCCCCCTCCAGAGATTGGATAATGCCATCCACATTGATGGGGCTGATCTTCCTTACTCATTCTACTGAATCGAACGTTAATCCCTTCCAGGAACTCTCTAACAGACACATTCAGAAATAATATTTTACCAGCTATCTGGGCATATCCTTAGTCCAGTCAAGTTGATATATAAAAATAACCACCACAATAGCTAATAAAAATAATGCTTTTAAATACTTTTTAAATTTATGGGAACTGCTCAGAGTACATTGCTAAATAAATGAAGCTGAATTAAAAAATGGAATGCATATTATGATTCTAAGTTTATTCTTTTTTTAAAATTTTTTTAATGTTTTATTTATTTTTGAGACAGAGAGAGAGCATGAGAGGGGGAGGGACAGAGAGACAGGGAGACACAGAATCTGAAGACAGGTTCCAGGCTTTGAGCTGTCAGCACAGAGCCTGACACGGGGCTTGAACCCACGAATGTGAGATCATGACCTGAGCCGAAGTCGGACACCCAACCGACTGAGCCACCCAGGCGCCCCTAAGTTTATTCTTTAAATACCACCTAAGCATATAAAAATGGAAGAAAAGGATTTATGATTATGTATTAAATAAATAGTAAATAAATTGGAATATAAAACTGAATATATAGTGTGAGTCTAAGTTTGATCTTTAACTACACAAACATATAAAAATGATTTGAAGAAAAAATTTGTACTGTTGGGTGTATTATGTAATTAGGGTACATTAAGATAATTCTTGGGGCACCTGCATGGCTTAGTCAGTTGAATGTCTGATTCTTAACTTTGGCTCAGATCATGATCTCACAGTTTCTGGGATCAAGCCCCATGTCAGTCTCTGTACTGACAATGCAGATCTTGCTTGGGATTTTCCCTCTCCATTCTCTGCCTCTCCCCTATGTATAACCCCCCCATTCTTTCTGAAAATAAATAAACATTAAAAAAATTATTTGAATGATATAGTCATTTGTATTTACCATGTTTCACTGAATTATTTAAGTGTATAATTGGGAGACAACATCATGTCACTAAAAATATTCATTCGGTACTTTTACATAAATCAATGCCAACCTAAGAAATATCAAAAGATAAAGCACAGTCACTATTCAAGGTCTAGTATAAGGAAAAGAACATATGCATTCAAGTTAAAAAGCTACAGGCGATAATAAATTGTCAGTATTAAGGACACAGGAAATGCAATAGGAGTTCCAATTCCAAGGAACGATTGTTTTTAAAGGAACAGTGGCAACAGAGGAAGTAAGAAATAGTTGGGCTTCTATAAAAGGATATAATTTTTAATAGTTTATTTGTTATTGAGACAGAGAGAGACAGAGTACGAGTGGGGGAGGGGCAGAGAGAGGAGGGAGACACAGAATCTGAAACAGGCTCCTGGCTCTGAGCTGTCAGCACAGAGCCTGGCGTCAACTGCTTAGCCGACTGAGCCACGCAGGTGCTCCAGGATGTAATTTTTTAAAAAAGAAAAAAAATAGAAGCAAAAGAAATAATATTAAAAGAAGCTTGAAATTTTCTTGACCATTATAGTAGTTTCCTAAGGCTGTCATAACAAAGTACTAAAATCTAAAGGCATAAAACAATAGACACATATTATTTCACAATTTTGGAAGCGAGAAATGTGAAATCAAGCTGTTGGCAGGGCTGTACTCCCTGTGAAACCTCTAGAGGAATCCTTCCTTGCCTCTTTCTAGC
This sequence comes from Suricata suricatta, assembly GCF_006229205.1. Taxonomy (NCBI): domain Eukaryota; kingdom Metazoa; phylum Chordata; class Mammalia; order Carnivora; family Herpestidae; genus Suricata; species Suricata suricatta. The sequence goes on from NC_043705.1 coordinate 72,362,520, forward strand.
TTCTGGTGGTTTGCCAGAAACCTTCAGTGTTCTGCTTACAGACATCACTCCAATCTTCCATCTTTACGTGGTATTCTCCCCAGGTCTTCACGTCATCTTCCTTCTGTTCATGTCTGTCTTTGTGTCTAAAATTCACCCTTATATAAGGACACCAGTCATATTGGATTAAGGCCCATCATAATGACTTCATTTTAAGTTGATTGTCTCTGTAAAAACCATATTTCGAAATAAGGTCACATTTTGAGGTAGGTTAAGACTTTGAAATATCTTTTTGGGGGACACAACTGACCTCATAGTGGCAGTTTTATTGAACAATGATTTGGAAGTAACACACTAAGTTTGGAGAGAGTTTCTAGGGCATGAATACTAGGCTAAGAAATTAAATTTGTTTTTTAAAAGAGGTAATAAAGAGCCACTGAAAGTGTTCAAAAAGAAAGACCCAGCTTTCCTGTCAAGCTCCCACTGAAATGGCAGGAAAGTTTTATTTATTTTTCTGTCTTATTTGTTTGTTTATTTTGGGAATGAAATCATAACATCACTCTTTAATAGGTAAGATATGAGGAATGCATGGAAGGTAGAAAGCAAATGATGTCAGATGGAAAAAAGAAGCAACAGCGACCTGGAATGGCAGTGGGAAGTTGTTCTCCCTGAGAGAGTTCTGGAGAAGCTCTGAGTTGAATCCATGCAAAACAAAACAGAGCAAAACATGTGGGACATGGAGAAGTCTGAAATGTTTTATGTATAAAAGGTGCCAAGATTTCTATGAACTGGAAAGTCTATTCAAAATTTGCACTGTTAACACTGTTCAGTGACTCATCGCATAAAATCTATAATGGGCTTAATTTTCACAGACCACATGTTAAGTAATTGTTCTTGATATATGGCTTTATTATGACATCATTCTCATTTAAAAAAAACTTTATTTCTGGAAAATCTTCTATAAAAATTTTTCATCTATAACCATTTTGCATTAAATTACTGGAAAAGTCTCATCAAAATATTAAATGCCTTGTTAGAGACTCTGTTACTGCAAATCCAACTTAACACTCTCAAACCTGGAATTCTGGATGCAGGCTCACGCTTGGGGGGGCCAGTAAGGAGCCTAGATTTTATAGCCTTAACTGTTCTCCTACATGAGACGTAAACAGGATTCTAATTTCTAACTTATCTCTGAATGAACTTTGGAAAGTCAACTAATCTTATAAGTAAAACAAGATTAAATGTAATATTGGATAAATTTTTAGTTACTGGAAAAAAAATACCTTCTTTCCTTTTGGTCTCAAGAATTTCAGATTATTTGTTAGAAATATCACAAAATACTGGGGGAAATGAGCATTGAACAAAATATTCTATTGTAGTCAATTGCTGAGATCTTATGAAAATGGGAAAACTGCCTTCCATGTGCCTATTCTTTGCCATGGGGTTTATTTTTCTGTAGTAACTTTATTTCAGGAAAGGAAGACTTATTTAGATACATATGTATTTGGCAGTCTGTGAGTAGTGGAAAGAAGGAAAATTTGTGTGAGTAATGATTTGTTCTGACTCATATCTGCTTTCAAGTTCTAATTGAACCTGAATTTGACTGTCCTCCCCCACCCTCCCCACTCCTCCCTTAACTGGAAGCTTGAGGATAGTAAATGTAACTGTCTTGTGTTTCAAACAGATCATTTTAAAGTCATGAAGAGAATGGATTAAATTACAGATTATCATTGAAGAGATTAATACATGGCAAATATTTCAGGATAGTGGGCCTCAGATCCAGGCTAGATGTATTTCCAAAAATTGTTTTACAGAAAGAGGGCCTGGGGCACAACTAAGGATTCTTTTTTTTTTTTTCTATTTAAAAAAAATTTTTTTTTTAGTGTTTTATTTTATTTTTGAGAGAGAGAGAGAGAGACAGCATGAACATGGGAGGGTCAGAGAGAGAGGGAGGCACGGAATCTGAAGCAGGCTCCAGGCTCTGAGCTGTCAGCACAGAGCCCAACATGGGGCTCGAACCCACTAACCATGAGATCATGACCTGAGCCGAAGTTGGACGCTCAACCAACTGAGCCACCCAGGTGCCCCTGCCAAGGATTCTTGGTAGTCAGGTTCATATACAGCAATTTAAATATTCTCTAGATCAAAGTGGTTGTTCTAGGACCTGATTTGTTATATGGATCCCATCTAAAAAAGACCTAATCGCCTTTTCAATTGCAGAATTTACAGAGAACTTTCTTCCTTGGGCAGCAGCCTGAGTTATAGAGAAAATCAAAGCCAAAGAGAAGTGGGTTTTTTTCCCACTGTGAATTAAAAAAGGAAGAATAAAGCATTTCCTTTCCCCAAACAAGAGAGGAGTAGCCAGCAATCTATTTCTAAAGGCCTCAGTTAGAACTTCTCTTCCTGTCTCTATTTTGTCAGGGGGAAAGTAAAGTGAATCATGATGAAAGTTTCCTGTGTCCATAATTACCATGAAGGGAGCGGATGGCTGGTCTTCAGAGGACATCACAGGGTTTAGACCATGACAGAATGCAGACTGCAGTCCCTCTCCACGTTACCAGAGTGGCACCACCCCACCTCAGAGGGACTGCTCTGTTGTCTCCCCAGATAACTACCACCTGCAGATTTTCTTTCCTGGGTGAGTATGGGTGTGACTCCAAATTTAATCTGATTTAGGAAAATAAAGCAATGTGATGCTTCCTGCACCTGGGTATACAGAAGATATTTGCCTTCTAGAAAACCAGAGAAGGCTGTTAAAAGATTTGATTCACATCCAGAGCTGTCCCCCAAATTTTCAGTTACTCTGGGATATTTGTGCCAGATGCATAAAACTACTTCAATGCTGGATTAAATTTGTGTGAATAATCTGATAATAAAATTCTAGGTGCATGACTGATCGATCATAAGAGTCTAAAATTTGGGGTTCATGAACTATGTTAACAGACTTTTCTTCTATATTCACCTACCATTCTGTCTCTGTTATCTGCTGTGTTTATTTTCTTGCTTTATTTGTTTTCTCTTTTATTATTAATCTTATTAATCTTTCTGGTTTCTAGACCAGTTGAAAAGTCAAGTATCTAAAGCCAGAAAAGTAATAGAAATTAGTAAATGGGGCTGTACTGAAAAATGATAAATGATAAGTGGCTCTTGGCTTCAGGGTTAAGGAAGAATACGGAGCTGCATGTTTGTGTGGAGGGCGGGGTGCAATATTGGGTACACATGCCTTATCTCTGGACACTAGTCACTAGTCAGCTGTTAACAGTCTGGGAATGTGAATGTAGAAGTGCTAGATTTCAGACTTCTTAAAAAAGGAATTGGGAATCCTGCCTTTTTTCTTTCATGAAATACCCAGCATTTAAAAATATTGGCTATCCAAGAGCATCTGGGTGGCTCAGTTGGTTAAGTGTCCAACTCTTGACTTCAGCTCAGGCCATTATCTCGTGGTTCAGGAGTTTGAGTCCCATGTCAGGCTCTGTGCTGGCAGAGCAGAGCCTGATTGGGATTCTGTCTCCCTCTCTCTGTCCCACTGTGCTTGCTCTCTATCCTTCTCTCAAATAAAAATAAACTTTAAAAAATTATTAAAAAAATGAGAATGTTGGCTATCCAAATACAAACCATAGAAACTTAATACTCCATCTACAGATTGGCTTAAGTCAGATGGTGTGGTATAGGGAAATAGCTGCTTTCATATACTGCTGGTGGGAACATGAGCTGAAAATACCTCCACGGGGAGCATTTTACCAGTGCCTGTCAAGAGTAAGTATACACACATGTAGGTATCTTTGACTTAGCAATTCTACTTTTAGAAATTTGCCCTATGAATATACATGCATACATGGAAAATGACATGTGCATAAGGACATTCACTGCAACACTTTTCTAGTAGTAAATTATTAGAAACATCTTAAATGCCCATCAAAAGGAATCTGGTTAAATAACTTATGGTACCTGAAAACCATGGAATGCCATGTAGCCATTAGGATGCATAAGGCAGCCCATATATACTGATGTGATATGTATTGTTAAAACAAAGGCAAGATGTAAAATAAACAATTTATATTGAATGCTACCCTCTGCGTTTTTATTTTTTAAAATAACATGTATATGCTTTAACTTGAAGGATATATATAATAAATACTACATATGCTTATATTATATATAATATATACATAATATTATATATATTTAAAGATTAACTGTGGGAGAATATGAGAAAAAACTGAAAAATGAAGCTTGTCTTTGTGATCGAGAAGAGGCGGTAGTTGGGAGCTGAATTGGAAAAATTCACTCCTTTTCACTGTGCATCCTTTGTTACTTTTTGAAATTTGAAATTTGTTTCATGTGCATGGACCATTTATTTGAAAAAAAAAAAAAAGGAAATATGGGCAGCTAATTAAAAAACTCTTGAGTAGGCCGACATTGAATGAGCCACTCATTTGCAGCATGACCTTGGCCCGCAGGTCCCCAAGCTCGCCATTTCTGCTATTGCCTGAGCTCTTTGAGGCATTTGCCTCTTCCTTCCTGTGCCAAGATGTAAAGTAATCACCCAATAAACATTCTAAAATGAGTAGATCTTCTTCACCATATGTTTCACTTCTCTTGTTCCGTTATCTGTTTTTCGAATGTTTATTTATTTTTGAGAGACCATGATAGCAGAAGGGGCAGAGAGAGAGGAAGACAAAATCTGAAGCAGGCTCAGGCTGTGAGCTGCCAGCACAGAGCTCAACCAACACTGGGCTTAAGCTCAGGAACTATGAGATCATGACCTGAGCCCAAGTCAGACGCTTAACCTACTGAGCCACCCAAGTGCCCCACCATTATCTGTTTTTCTTGTTTTCTTCTGCCACACCCCAAACCAGTCCTCCCTCAGATATCTGACTCTTATTTATCCATGATCTTCCTACCACCCTCCAGGATAAGAATGTGCGCGCGCCAAACTGTGCTGTCAGCTTTGGTGTCTGAACGGTAGGCATGAGTTTAGATGCTGGCTAACACTTATAGGCGGTGTAAACCTTGCCTACCTTCTGAACCTATCTTCCCTTTTGAAAACTAGGGAAAAGAATGCCAACTTAGCAGAATTATTGTGACTTAAAAAAAAAAGTAATATACTAAAAGTGCCTTTAAGAGCCCAGTCAAGGGGAGCAATAACCATTAATTCATTCCCAAAGTGATCGATAACAGTTAATGCACTCAAAGTCTTAAGCAGTCATCTATCAAAATTGTTGTTCAGATTCTTCCACCGCAGTAGGGTGTAAATAATTAACAGTAGTGCAAAAAGCATTTTAATTTTAGCAGCAATTAAACCAGGAAGGCAAAAGTATAAAGCTCAGATGAGTAGCTTTTAAGTATTAGCTAAAAGAGAGAGTTTGTTTGTTGTGTGGGAGAGAGGCTCGGCTAGGGGTTTGGAAACAGAAGTAGTAGTTCCAGGGAGTCACATCCCTCCATCTGGCTTACCTGGGAAAGGCATATAAGGCTGTGGCACTGTGGGCCTCTTTAAGGTAAATATTGTTAATTAAGGCCATGCCTCCCAAGGGAGAAAAAAACAATATGGGCTACAGATGGCTGTATGTTAACAAATCTACGTCTAGAGAATTTCTGAAATACACTGAGGATTTCAGAATCCATCCTGAGGCTGGAAATCTGGGAATCCCAGAGTTTGAGAAATCTCCCCTGCCTGCCATTTGCTACCATTTTCATTACAGGTCAAGAATATTTAAACTGTTATCACTTTCGTTGTACATAAATTACATTTCAAATGCATGTGTGAGGCAGACCTGAGAGGGAAAGAATATTCCAGAAGAGCCAGAGATGGCCTAAACTGAATAGAGGGAGATCTTATATATATTGAGTTGGTGGAGAGAACAGAAGAGAGGGAAGAATTTGTGTGAATAAAAAAAAAAAAGGACCCATTTTAGCATAAATTGGCAGGTAAGTGCTACAGAACTAAAACTGTTCTAACAGGTTGCATTTTGGTGACTTTTCAAAACGACAGGACCAGAATGCCCATCTTAAATGTCCTGCAAATGACACTCGATCCATATTGCAAATTGGAGCAGGGTTCTTACAATGCCTGCCAAGTTGCTGATTTTAGAGTACATAATTTTCTTCCAAGATGATTACAACACTTTGAAGACATTGCCTAGCATGTCTTTGTATTACTTTAAAAAGTCAGTAGTGCTACGATTTCAAGCTTTCCAGGTATGAAATGAGAGGATTGGACTACTGATGCCCAGGGTCTGAATTATTCTGGCTCCCAGCTTCCACTGAGTGTTTTGTGGAGAGGAAGACCTTAAAAGCTCGAGAATGGAAGAAATGTGCTGACAGAACTAGGAGTTTCACCAGCATTTCCTGTCTCAAAAACAAGTTCTCACTTTGGTCTTCAACAGAGTAAAACAGGAATCAGAAAGTGTTACAGTTTGTTCAAAAGCAGAAGCTATAATCATTTCAAAGAAAGAGAGAGCAAAATCAAAACCGAAACTCTCCTTGCCCCGCTGTGTAGCGCGGTGGACTGTACCCGCCAGGGGCTGCTGCTCCCTTGTCGCAAGTGAAATTATTAACCACAGAGGTGTCTTTCACTTAAGTCCCAAATCAAGACATAGCTGACCGTTTTCCGTAGTAACCCAGACATCTTCCGGGTATCGCAAAATAGTTTTTGTGGCTTTATGAAAAGTCTTGCTTCTTTTCCTTTCTATAACATGTGTATTCATTGACATCATTTCTGAGAGCTCTAGTCGGAATTGGTAATTCAAATAATTTGCACCATTGATCAAAATGCTCTGTGAAATAACCCAGACCCCAATGCAAAGACGAGAACTGCATGGTATGCAGATGTCTTCCTCTTCCTCCTCATCTTCTTCTCTTTCTCCTTCTCCTCCTCCTCCTCCTCCTCCTCTTCCTCCTCTTCTTCCTCCTCCTCCTTCTCAAACAATTCCAAAACCTTGGCATCCAGGATCAGATTTGAGGGAATTAGCCCCCAAACACACTTTTATTAGGAGCTTCCATTCATTCTTCATGACTGTGGTAGGCTACTCAGTATTTTAATATACTTTCAACTTCAAAGATACCAATAGAAAAGAAATAAAGACAGGGAATTATCATGGCATCATGCATGTTAGGAAGTTATGTGGGGAGGTATTACAGAGGAGGCAAACAATGCCAAGAGACATGTAAAGTAATTTTGTGCCTTCCTCAGCCTTCTCTTTACGTGAAATGGTTTTTTCTTATCTCTAAGTTATCTCCTCATTCATCAAGGCTCACTTCAACTATTCATTACTTCCTGCCTGAAACTCTCTAATACCTGACCCCAAACCTCAGATTTATAGGTTTACTTATTTGAGTTTCTGTAGACATTTCTTAACACATCATATTATAGATTTTTATTTTTGTAGCTTTATCTCATGATAGACTCTGAGTTCCTCGGGTATAGAAGAGATTTAACTTAGCAATTCTTGCAATATCCATGGTAGTTAGTATATAGATAATAAATGTCTGTTGAAGGGAACCAATTTGGGAAAGGGAGTTAGTAGCTGAAAATGACCTAAAATGCTTTTCCTTTCATTTGATTCCACACATTCTTCCATTTCCCTGGATATGTCTGTTACCGCTTAGATGATGCATGATCAGACACCCCAACTATTAAACCATTTTTCAAAAGTCAGGCTACCATTTCTAACAAGGCTACACAATTGTGTTATTTTAAACTTTTCAAGCTTCTTTTGCATGTTACCTTATTTAGTCCTTACAGCAATTCAAAAGGTTCCAGATGCGTAAACTCAAACTTCACAAGCATTAATGATTTGGATTAGAGCTCAGGTCTTTTGAACCCTCAGTATATTCCATTTGATTCAGAGCTTAATTATTTAAATTTTACATAATAGTTCCAAACTTTTGGAAAAGTTGCAAGAATAGTGCAGAAAACACTCATATACTTTACTTATATTTACCCATTGTTGTCATGTAGCCACACTTGATTTTTCTCTCTCCTTCATCTATCTATCATCTATCTCTCTAATTTTATAAACCATTTGAAAGTTGGAAACATCATTATCCTTTACCCCCAGATGTCAGTGTATATTTTTAAAGAATGAAGATATCACTTACATACTACAGTAAAATCATCCAAATCAAGAAACTTAACATTGATATCATACTTTATTCAACAGTTATTAAAACTTTATAAATTTTTCTAATCATGTCTTTCATAACTTTTTTCTCATTTAGGACTTAAACAGGGTCACATATTACATGTAAGTTTTAAAATCAATTTGCTCTTCCTCACTCTATTTCATGATATTGTTATTTTTTAGGAGTTCAGAAAAGAGAGCTCAAAGCATTTATTCTGTAAGATGCACCTTGATTTCAGTTTGCCTGCTGTTTCCTGATGATTAAATCCGGGTTACACATTTTGGCAGAATCCTACAAAAGAGTAACAGTGTTTCTCAGTGTATCACACCAGGAGGCCTATGATGTCATCCAGCCCTATCATTGGTGATATCTGCCAGTTTTCCTTCTCTATAAAGCTTTCTTTATAAACTTCCGATTTTTCCATTTCTACTTATTCCCAGAACTTTTTTATTTTTTAATCTTTAATAGGGTTAATTGTTGGATAGGCCACCAACTCCAGCCATCACCCAGGCAGCCATCCTCAGCTACAGGGAAACGGACATCACTCTCCTCACCTCTCTACTTGTGTCCCAGCTTCTCTCTACCCAGCAGCTGGAATGCCTGTGGCAAGAAACAGACCTGCCTCACATGTTATACAGAGAGAATTAATGTGTTTGGAACAACTCTTGACCAATGAAGGAAGATCCCAGTGGGTGAATGATACTCTCTTCTATCCCTTGGATGCGCACTTCTGAGGCTCATTCTACACGTCTCTGGTGGATCACGCCCTCGTTGCCTGTGGTCCTGTCCAACTCCAGAACATCCCCTGTACTGCTTTCCTGTTTCCTGTTGTATTCTTTTCAATCTCTCCATCGCTGATCCTTAGGATCATTTCTCAAATAATCTCTTGCATATAAGTCCTTGTCTCATACTCTCTTCTCTTTCTGAAGGGATTGAGATTAAAATTACCATGCACATAGGCTACTAGAGTCAGTGCACTAAAGAGTGATATAGAGTTATGCATCTTTCTTACGTGCTGTCCTATCCCTTTCTTCTTTTCCCCCAAACAAAACATACTGTCTTCTACACTAATGCCTCTTTATTTAGGTTCTGATTATGCCATTGACATTCTTATCCAGTCCAGTTCTCTCCTGCCGACTTCCTCTCGCAGGGCAATGCCTTCCCAGCTCTAATCCTTGAGGCCATTGCAAGAGAATGAAAAATGAACCTGATGGCGCAGCTCCACTGCACACACTTCTTTCTCCTCCTTCTCAAGGTCCTGTCCTGCAAATCTGCTTTCTCTTTCCACTAATTATTTTCATTTTGATCTTGCTCATTTCTTTCTGATAGGCAACTCTTCATCCTTGTGGAAAGAAAATAAAACAGAAAAGATGACACTATTTTCTGCTTCTATTAAGAGCAAAAAAATCTCGAACATTCTGTGTATGTGTGTTTGGGCATGCATGTGTGTGTCTTCTAGAGGAAAGCAGCACCGGGATGAGGCACGCAGCAAATAATTTGGGATGCTAATTAAATTAAGGAGGACCCCTTAACAGGTCTGTGGAATGAAGAGTTTTGGGAATTGGTTAATTCCCTGTCTTGGACATTAGGAAGACTGACAGTTGTTTCAATTCCAATTAAATTCTACAACACAGAACAAAATGTAAAACTTCCATAATAAATTCCCTCCTTTTTCAGTTAAAGAACATAGCAGCTCTCTTCTTTAGTGATCACAGAATTCAATAGGAATCAGAAATAATGAGATAATATGATTTTAACATGTTTGCAGGTGACACAAGAATCACTCTCAATATCATGTAAATCATTTCTTCTCTGCCCCTATCATCATGCAGGTATGTGGCTTAAGGTTTTTTCACACTGGCTGTGTTATATTCTGGCACATCTCCCTTAAGTCTAGTAAGGCCGCATTGTAGGACTGGAGCAAACCTTTGCCCTCCGATTGTTGATTGGCCCTGCAATTAAGTTGATATTTTGAACATAAACTCTCGGAGCTGGAAGACACCACAGAGAATCCTTCATCCAACCTTCTGGCCAGTAGGAAGTCTTTCCACAGCATACTTAACAAATAACTTTTTCTCAATATAATCAATTCAGCCACTGGGTTTTAGTTGTGGGAAGCACATAAGTATTTTGTTGCAAACTTATTAGTCTAACTGCACTTTCTTGCTTTTCACACTCTACATTAGAAAGTATGTGCTGTCAGTCATAAACCAAGGTGAAACTATAAACACCCAGTAATAAAACCTTGTGGTTGATTTGTTCTGCCAGTCATAGAGGAGAACATGCAGCAATTCAGCAACATTTGCTCCTTGCAAGAGATAAGGTACATTTAGAGGGACTGTGCCAGGGAGAGAGAATAATTAGTCTATGGCACATAGTATCCAAGAAAGCTAACCAGCTAAGACACTTTCAAAGTAAAATTGAACAGGAAGTCACAGCAGATAATGCCATTCTCCTTACTGGTAATTACTGGCCTTACAATTTTAATACATGGCTGCTATGGGTTAAAAGGTAGGTGGCAGTTTATGCAACAGATCATTGTTTCATCAGCGGTAAAGAAGGGTGGCACTAAAGAAAGCATTTTTAAAAAAATCTATGAGGTAAGATAGTAAAGATATTATTAGTAGACTAAGACTAAAAGAGTAATGTCTTATTTATGGTCCGTTTTTCTGATTCTCTCTTAAAGGTAATTTCTACTGCCAGGGAAGGAAGAGAAAGAAAGGATTACAGTTAGGCTGATAATAAATTGTTAAGTTAAATCAAAGAACCTTTCCAAATCTTGGTTGATCAGAGTACCAGTGATCAGATATTTTTCCATTGGAGAATAGGTAGCTAATAAAAATGAAAAAAAAGTACTTCTCAATAAATCCATCATTTAATGTACTAGGCTAAACTAAACTACATAATTTGACTAATAGGCTGACATTCTCTTTCCAAGAGCCCCACCAAGTGGTCATCCACCCTGTGGGTGAAAATCACAGTAAAACGTTAGGAATCCTTCTAAGGAAAAATAGTAGGACAGAAGATGGATGGACACAACTCCTCCATCTGTAGAGAGATTCAGATTTAGGCTTCACATTTAAGCAAGACATCTGCTTTTCTCTACCATTTGTTTCTGGTAACTTTCTTGTCCTTATTTGAACTATGCTTGCTCTTTGACCTCATGACCCCATGAGCTTTGAATCCTTCATTTTCCCTTAATCAATCAGCCCTCCTCTGTCTTCCCATTTTCTCCTGTCCAGCCCCAGACACTGGTGTCCACCACTTAAATCAGGCTTTCAATATTACTTTTAGTTCTAATACAGCCATTGTGTTTCATTGACACTGGAACTGAGCAGCTGAGAGTTTCTGGAGAAAAGCATATAGTGACAGTTTATGTAACTACATATCACTGCTTTCTAACTAAGGTTGAGGCCTCAGTTACAGTCTAATAACCTGACAGTGGTTATTCTAAGTCCTCCTCTTCCTGTCAAATCCCCTTCCTGCCATCAACCTACCTCAGACTCAGCAGATGATGGTTCTGCCATTTCTCTGAGAAAAGCCAAAGGTATGAAGTGAGAAATGCATCTGCTTCTTCCTCTTACTTATGCTAATTGACACTTCTACATCCTCTTAGTGATGGAAGAGGTGCCCAACTAAAAGCTCGTTTCTCAGCCTGGGGCTTGGACTCCATCCCTCTTGCCTACTCAATGAGTTCATTATATCAATCACCTCCCCTGCCACCCCTGCCATCTTCACCTCAGAAAACAAAGAGAACAATGCTTTATCTCAGCAAAAATGAAAATAAAATACATGACTACTTTATTGGTTTGGGGTTTTAACTATAAGCAAAAGAAACCAATTCAGAATAACTTACAGAAAAAAATGGAATTTATTGGAAAGATACTGTTGTAATTCATAGCATAGAAGAAAATTCAAAACAACCAAGCCTTCCTGGGGCAGAACATTCAGGATCATAAAAAATGGAACTGTGGACCATCATGGTTACATATACTTACAGACTCAGGTTCAACTACCTTCCCATTCCTGGTGTCAAAGTCAAGAAGATTCAGCTCTTAGGAAGGAATAATTTGATTGGCCTAGCCCATAAGAAACATGTGTAAAGGAGACATTCTTGATACAGTCACCATTGACCTTCATATGACACAGTTCAGCAGACATCATTTGCCTCTATCTTCCTGATTTCCTTGTAGCACAAGTCATGGATGAATATTGTCTCCTTCCTGAGTCCTTCTTTCTCTTTAGTTTCTGTGACACTATCCTTTCTATTAAAAAAAAAGTTGATGATCTTTTTAGTTTCCATTGTAGGTTTCTTTTTTCTTCTTAAACATTAGATACTGGCTTCTCCATGGCTTTACAGTTCATCTCTTCTCAGATACATGGCTTCAACTTCCACTACAGTTATAGTGCAAACTATACCTCATGTCAAAACTTGCAGTTTTGGACTGAATTATATACCTGAATAACAATTAAATCTCAGTTTATCTAAATGAGAACTTTCTCCCCCCCCCCCCAATTTGCTCTTCTGTTTTGATGAATGGTCCATATCTTTTCAGTCTCCCAATTCACTTCCCTAGGAGTCTTCCTAGATCACTCACACCCAACAATCCCTAATCAGTCACCAATCAGTCACTAAACCCTGTGGCATTTACTTTCTACATATTTCTTATTCTTCTCTTTCCCTTACTTATAACCACTCTTTTGATTAAAGTCTTCATAATTTCTTACTTTGATTACCTCATTAGCTGCCTCAAGACCAGCTTTTCTTCTGTACCACACTCCATTTTCCAGAGTGATCCTTCTGAAATGCTAATCTGATCTGCAAGATTGGATTCAGCCCTTTATCTTTCAGGATAAACTCAAAGCTTATCCCACACATTCTGTCTCTGGCCACTTGCTAAGTCTTGTTGATGGCTGGTTCCTTACCTCTTTACTTAAAACAACCAGATTTCCAGTTGGAGGGACTAGAATTGTTTTGAACCTTTGCTTTAGAGTTTCTTGAAGGTGTTGTTAAATAGTAGATTCTTTGCCTGGCCCTAAATTTGGTGAATTCGAATATCCATGGGTGGAGCTTAGGAATCCTGATTCTTATTGATGGAGCGAGTTTATGAAATACTACCTGAATATTTCTATATAGTCCTTTTTTACTTATACTGTTTCTTCACTCCCCAATACCCTTCCCTCTTGTCCTTCAGAATTTAGTTAGTGTCACGTAATCAGTGACCTTCATTTTGATTTAGATGTCCCTTTTCTGTGCTCCTATACATTCTAGGCCTATCTCTGTCATAGGGGCTACCACACAGAAAAACATTTGATTGACTTTGCCAGATTACAACTGATCTAAGAATAAATTTTTTTACCTTTGTTCTCCTAGCACATAAGAGGCAAATAGTAGATATTTGGCAAAAAAAATTCTTTGTTATGTAAAAGATTTAAAACAGCTCAATGTATTTTTTGTTGTTATGGATTTTTTCTGTTGCTTTACCTCTAAAGCTAGCCATAAGATGAACGCTGTCTAGCTACTTTAAAATGCTCTATTACTGTTATTCCGTTAGAACAATTTATAGGGAAATCTTTCTGCTATGTGAAAATAGAATAATATACTGCTAGAGGAAAAATAGGCTAAGAAAATATGCGCCTAATATAACCTTTTTTTTGTTAAAAAAAGAGCAAATTAAGCAAAAAGGATATACATATTTAACATATTGGAAAGATTTATAGGGCAATTTCACTACTGTTATCTTTGGATCATGAAATAACAGGTGATTTTTATCTGCTTTCTACTAGAAACATGTGAATTTTATAATTAAAAATATTATTTAAAAAAGCCAATAAGCGCTGTCTCCCTTCATGAACTTTGAAGACAGTGTGTATGTGCACTTGCACACACACAAACACACACACACACACACACACACACACCCAAACTAAAGAAATGTTTGTGTCCTTTAAAACTTGACTTTTCTATGGAAAACTGGAAACTATTCGGTAAAAATATAGTACTATACTGATCAGGAAGGCTTAGGAATACAATGAATATGTAACTATCATCAGAGATAATTGTCTAGTAAACAGAGAAAAAAGACAGGTATGTTTGAAAGCTTATTCATAATACACAATTCTTTGTGATTTGTGAGTGGATAGGATTCAGGAAAGGGTGAAAGTCTCTCCAAGGGGAGTTGTTTTCTTATGGCAAATACTGGGTGGAGATGAAGTCAGGTTTATAGGCCAGTTAAACACATGATATTCATCCTTAGGGCAATTTCGTCAACAGTACAATTAACATCATCAGCTGCCAAAAGGAAGCAGTTTTCTGGAAGCAGATTAAAATAGGAAGGAAGAGGAGTCTAAAAAAAGATTCAAGTTGAACAAAGTCTATTATCAACCTTTAAGTGGGTGATCTTGGAAGAAAAGGTCTACCTTTTTGTGTTTCTTGAAATAGTGTTTCATATTTATTAATTTTCTTTAAATATTTCTGAAAATGTTAGAATTTGCTCTGGGGGGAAAAGAAACTTAATAAAACAGGGATACTAGAATGGGCTCTGAGCCACTTTTGCTCTTTCTTAGCTCTGTCAAGGACATGGTCATCTCTCAAAACACCATCCTTCCCTGGTAGAAGCAGCACAAACGGTAGTGACGTTGACCTGGGCGAAGTACATCAACTTTTCTGCAGCGGACCCAATCAGCCCTCACTCTGCAAATGTTGTAAGAGGAAGCAACTGATGATTCACTTGTAAGTTTTCCCAAGTTCATATGTAAGAAATACTAATAAATTTAAATTTCCACTTGTCCCATTAAAAGCTTTGTGTTACCCGATTTAGAATGCACTTGAAATATGTTCAATATACAAAGTTAATATCTAAAAGCAAATACAAATTTAGTGTAAATGATTTTTCTGATTACATAAGATCTTTTTTTTCATTGTGTGTTTTAGATGCCATTATTTTAAGTAAGGGCTCCTAGTGAAGTTTAAAATATATATTCCACAAATATTTGATGTTTATTCAGACAATTGTCAGGAGTAGGCCTATTGCATAAAATGGGACAAAAAATGTGCATTTAAACATCATATAATTGCCTTCAAATTAAAATATATGAAGTACAAACTCTTTCATGAATGAAGGGTTAATCATAGAAAACACTGAAAGCCACAGTGCTCTAACTAATTATGACTTGTGAATCTTAAAATAAGTCATCACTACACCAGAAAGGTTTGACATTTGACCTTTGATTTTTAAAAATATGTTGCTTACGCTGCAAAAGTGTCAAGTCCTGAATGATCCAATAGTAAGCAGCTGCTTTCTCCTCTGCTTCCACAAAGCTGGGAATTATTTTGACAAGATTCAGAACCTGTTTGAACAAAAGACCTAAGATTGTTTTTTTCTTGACCTTAGAATTAGCTTACAAATGGCAAGCAATGATTTATGATCAATTAGTTAAATGGGACCAGAAATTCTATAAAACATCCTTTGTTTTCTCCATTTGGTGGGAATTATAGGCTTAAATGGTTTTGTGATTAGCTTCAAAGAACTAACATAAATATACTGGTGCTGTTAAAAAGGTAATCAGAATCTATTTTAGGGAGTATGATGTGCTTTGTAGGTAAAAGAAAAAGGCAAGGGATTTGTAATTTATCTAGTTGAGGTTAAATGAAACATTATACTTTGGATTGAAAATAGATATATAGTTATTTCATATGAAAAACTAAATAAAAGAACAATCATTTTTTGAAATTTCCTTTAGTGTAAAATAGACAAAAACAGAAGTTTCACGGTCTTGAGGTTTGTCTTTACATACTTTAAGATCTTTGAGAATAATTCTCCGTCCAGTCAATCATTGTTCTTGCATTCCACACAGTGTTTACACATATAAGTATGAAGTTATTCTTTACAGCAGTCAGACCTTATTTCAGACTGACATAAGCTACATCCATTGCTCCTTGAGAATTCAGTTCTTTCGACAGGTGGTTAACAACTTCTAATAGTTAGACCATAGGTGAAGAGTATGGGTCTCTTCTCCCTCACCCTAGATGCGAGGTGATACATGACAGTGTGAGAAATAAGGCAAGCCTCAGACTGACTTTTGAAAGTCAGCAAGCACTGATCAGCATTGATTAACACCAACACAGTCACACCACCTGTCTGTATTTACAGTGAAGTCATCTCCTTTTCTATTTGGGTCCTCTGCCAAGCAACTTGCATGGATGGTTTACTCTAGGCAGATGGAACAGTATTACCCTAATAGAATTCATTACCAGTGTGCCTATAAAATATTTCTAGATAATCCATCTACACTGAACACCAACCGCTTCTCTAATGCAAAATGAGTCCTAACATCCATTATGTTCATTAATAAATACTTTGGTGACTGGAGATAAAGATAGTTGAAGCTAGAAGGAGTTATTTTTGAAGAACTTTTGAATGAAGTGTCTTCCAAATGCTGAGTCACTATTCTTGGTATACATGTACTCTGCTTTTGGTTTCTAAATTGAAGCAAATGTGTACATACACATTGTGTTGTGATGTATTTTAAATTAAATAGATATGACATCCCATCCTAATACTTCTATATGTTTCTTTAAAAGTGAACATCTTTCATAGCCTAAATGACATTATCATAGCTAATACAATTCATAATTCATTAATAGCACCTAATAATCCATATTTAAGTCTCTTCTATTGCCCTTTTGCAGGTAGTCTATCTGAATCAAGATCTAACCTGAACATACCTTGTTAAATCCCTTACGTTTTTTTCATTCTTCCACAGTACCTTTTGTGATGACATTCTGACTTGCTGAAGTCTTTCCAGTTGTTTTTTAGAATGTCTGACATTATTCGATGACTTTTTTTGTGGTGGTGGGGTCTTGCTTGTTCTTTCCTTCCCAGTAATCTCTGTAATCTGTGAGCTAAATCTAAAGGGTTTATAAATTTCAAGTTAAACATTTTTATCAAAGTTAGAATCACAGGTAACGTTCAATATTTCCCATGGTATCGCACTGGGAATCGCAAATGTCTGGTAGTTCCACCAAGGGTAATATTAAGTTTGGCCCTAAGATGAAGGGTTTTGAAAGCCTGGTTCCTCATCTTCTTTATTTTCTTTTTAAGTTTATTTATTTTGAGAAACGACAGAGAAAGCACAAGCCAGGGAGTTACAGAGAGAGACACAGAGTCCCAAGCAGGTTCTACTCTGTTAGCACAGAGTCCGACAGCAGGTCTCAAACCTATGAACCCTGAGACCACGACCGAGGCCAAAACCAAGAGCTGGATGCAGAACCCCCTGAGCCATTCAGGGATCCCAAAAGTCTGATTTCTCTATTGTTTTATTTCCTAGCTTGTGACCAAGTTTTTTTGGCCGAAACTATGTAAAGTTCCAGGTTACCAACAACCACTTGCCTAATCCTTTTAACACCAAATGGTAAGTCTTGGCTGCATCAATAATCTCTAGGCTTGCAAAGTAGTTACATTTATAACTCTATCATTTATTTCACAGTTATTTGCTGGCTTTCTTCTGGCAAGTAGACCTTCTCTCTTCAAGTAGGGCTACTTAATTATTCTAGATGGCAATTTGGAGGTAATTAACTAAGCAGATCTGTCTCCAGAACTCTAATCAATCCTGTACAACATGGTCACTTTCTAATGCATATTTGGCTAATTTTTATATACATATAATTCCCATTGTGCTGTGCCAATATGGCCATCTGGGAACAATTATTATGGTATATTACGTTTTCTATTTATTTATTGTTGTTATGTAAAATTCCTTTAGTATCTGAAAATGTAGTAATTCACTGCTCTTATTTATTCTCTTCATTATATTTCCTTTAAGGATATAATTGGTTTGTTTACTGTACTCTTTTAGATTCCAGGTATTCCCCAGGTTTCACGATTTCTGTTGTGTTTTGATTATTTCATTTGTAACATTTATTTGGAGCTGAGTGGATTCCCATAAATTGCTCATATTCCAATGCTAATGTCCTGTTACTTGCATTCTACCCTCACTGACACTCCTTTTGGGTATCTGAGCAGATCATGGGACTCTCTTGTAGGCGGTCTCAGAAACAATTTATAAGGCCAGTATTTGTTAAAGGATAAATAGCAAAGATCTAGGACATCAGGCAGGAAATCGTCTTTTGAAAATTTTAGTTAATTGTAAGACTGATTTAGACTTGACAGTACCTAGATTTGTTATTATAGGGCTCCAATAGTTTGTCTTCTGGTGTTGCACCGAACACTGAAATAATTTGTTACACTAGTTAGGCCAATGTAACACATGAAATTTTTTGTGGTTTCAGAGATAAGGGCCCCTTGTGCAAGAAAATTACCTTGCTTTCCATGTTTAAGAATTTTTTAGGGGCACCTGGGTGGCTCAGTTGTTTAAGCAGCTGGCTTTGGCTCAGGTCATGACCTCACAGTTCCTGGGTTCAAGCCCTGTGTTGGGCTCTGTGCTGACAGCTAGCTCAGAGCCTGGAGCCTGATTCAGATTCTGTATCTCCCTCTCTGTCTGACCCTCCCTGCTTGCGCTGTCTCTCTCTGTCTCTCAAAAATAAATAAAAAACATAAAAAATATATTTTAAATAAAAAAAAGAATTTAAAAAAATTACGGAAAATATGACAAGACCTCTATGAGTGCAGCTATCAGTGCTGAAACCCTAGAGGGAAGCCTCTCATGTAATAGAAACTGAACAAATGTTTGTTGAATGAATTAATTTCAACTCAGTCATTTCTGTGAGAAATAAAAATCTAAAGTGACACAGATGACAACTGTAAAAATCATCTTGTTGAGATCTCTTAACTGAGATTCTAGATTTTCTTCTATAGGAAAGGGTATATTAAAGCCCTTTTGCTTTTCTTAAAAGAGTTTATAATATTAAAAGAAGATCTGTTTCTCACCCTCCCACTTACTGATATTATTAAACAAGTTAACTTCACAAATAAAATAAAGGCACTACTTGAAGAAAATATTCTCTCATCTACCTCAGGTTCCCTTTTTCATGTTCATATATCCAAATGCTCAGAAACACAATTTTTCCTAATCACTTAGATATATTTAACCACAAATACTCACTAACACTAGATCAGACTAATGTATCAGAATGTCAAGAGAAATATATCTGCTAAACGAACAGAACATTATTGACTAGTCAATATGGATATTTTTCT
This sequence comes from Suricata suricatta, assembly GCF_006229205.1. NCBI lineage: Eukaryota > Metazoa > Chordata > Mammalia > Carnivora > Herpestidae > Suricata > Suricata suricatta. The sequence goes on from NC_043705.1 coordinate 72,381,782, forward strand.
CCTTTTCCCCAATTAAAATCTACAGCAAAGTGTTCATGAGCAGGGAATGAGATGATCAGACTGGCTTATGTCGCTATGGCTGGTACTTGAGATCTTCATTCCCATGGTGGTGGTTGAACTGTCAAATTCACATAGAGCTCTATGGTTGTCAGACCCCTCTGTCCTCCAGAGTGCTAGAAACCCAGAACCCATCAGAATAAGTCCTTCAAATTTCCCTTTCTTATATAACAAGCACACTATTTCATTCTTATGGATATATTTTTTTTAAAGGCAAATGTCCAAAAAATTGATTGGGTTTAAACTTCCCAAGTATGACCATAACCTAATCATTTAATTGTATCACCTCTGAGCCTTTATATGGGTCCATTTATTTAAATTTTGGTTGTCTATCAAAAGATGTCTGATCTTATTCCTTACTTTCCCCCTCCTGCTATATATATTGGAGAGGAGAGGAGAGGGGGGAAATGCTATTTTCCACAGTATTTTATTTTGAAAAATTTCAAAGTTACAGTGAAGTTAAAAGAATAGTACAATTAATTTTTGCATATCTCTTACTTAGATTTATTAATTGTTAATAGTTTGTGAAACTAGCTTTATTTCCTCTTTTTCTCAATTTCTCTCTTTTTCTCTTCTTTCATATGGTGAATTCTGAATTTTTTCAGTGCATAAAATTCAGTAGCACTATTATTATTTTGATCTTAAATTTGGCCAAAAGGAGTCCCTTCTGGCTATTTTTTTATGCTTTTGAGGTGATCTTATTCATATCTATTATATTTTCATTCCTCTTGATATCATGTCTCAGAAGATTTAAACTTCAGGTTTGCTACTGTTTTGCTATTTGCGACATGCATCTCCTACAGATATGAATGGTTTAGTAATTTGAAATAATTACTTTATCTATTCAATGTCTTTAGGGCAAGATTAAAAAAATATATATACATAGTTTGATATTAAAAAATTTTATGCTTTTTATTTATTTTTGAGAGACAGAGAGAGACAGCTCAAGCAGGGGAGGGTCAGAGAGAGAGGGAGACACAGAATTCTGAAGACTCTGGGCTAGCTGTCAGCACAGAGCCCAATGCGGGGCTTGAACCCATGAACCGTGAGATCATGACCTTAGCTGAAGCTGGACGCTTAACCGACTGAGCCACCCAGGCACTCTGATATTTTTATATTCTATGACAAATTATAGTTTTTTAAGAAAAATTTTCTTTATTAAGTTCAAAGACTAAAGTAGGTGAAGGGAAAAATATACCTTAAACTGACTCTTGCTTCTTGGTGTACCTTTATTTACAACATCATACTTGACACCTCTTTTAGTGTTGACTGTCTTATGATGTTATTTCTTATGATTTTTTATATGAGATCATATGAAATTTAATATACTTTCAAAATTCTGAATCCAGCTAGAGATTAGAAAATTCAAAACACCACAGAGACAGTCAGAGGAACAATCCAGTATTATTCAGAAATGTTAAATTATAGGACTTTCTTAAAGTTTTTTCCTGGTGAAACAATACTTTAAAGTGCATACACTGTCCATTGCTGTCCATTCTGTATAAAATGGCTATGGTTTAACATGTGTCACTTTTTAAGGAAACTATCACTTCTTTATAGCTCTTTCTAAATGTTCTCTTTATGTGTCACTAATATTTTTGCTTTGAAATAGAGAAAAATATTTTTTAAAGTGGGTTATTCTCATAACATAAAGAAATTTTAAATTCTTTTATCCCATAGAATGTAGTTTATTTCATAAAGCAAGATTTAGCTAAAATATACACTGTTACTCTGAAGGTTTAAGTATAATTTCTCAAGATATCCTGGCAGTCACTTGCTCCCTAATTGCTAAAAAAAAGTTTTGTTTCCTGTCCCAGTTCTTTTCTTTATCAATTTTATTGTGTTACCTTAGGCGAATTATTTGACCATCTCTGGGTTTACTTTCTCTATATGAAAAATAAGAGTTCAACTAGGTGATTTCTAAAATCATCTCCCATTCTAAATTCTGTGAATCTTTGGTAACAGATTTAAAATTTAATTATTTGGAGAAAATTCAAGGAGAAACACTTCCTTTTATCTGCAGATTCCCTTTGGAACACCCTTTTGCTAGAGATGGAGATAAGAGCCAGAAAGCGGGGCCACGATATGCTACAGTGCACTTCTGCTAGCTCTTTGGTTAGTTAGCCTTTTCTTACTCATATTTTGCAAACACAGAGTATTGCATATGCTGAATTTGTAACATGCTCTGTTACAAATGTCTAGAAGAGGACAGATGGGAGATCAGGCAACAGTCCTTTTTTTCTTCCAAATTTAAAAAATGCATTAATGCTATTCAGACCACTTTCCAATATAGTAGTGATATTAGGGCACATATGCTCATTTGAGAGGCAGTGCAGGTTCTGTATCTCTAGGAATCATCTCTGCAATCCCATCTCTCACGTTTTACCATATCCAATTATTTTCTAAAACTAAAAGGATTCAATATTACTAATGACAGTAGGCTATCTCCTTGGAGCAGCGACTCATCTGCCTTCAAATGAATTACTGGAGAGAATTTAGTCCATCCAAAGGAGTTTCTTACAAACTTTCTGGAAAATATTCTCCAAAATGTTCTAACTCAGACATCTACTTACTGCTGGCTTAATGATCAAAAGAATTTAGAGAGCACAAAGCATTTTGAAGCCGAGGTGATTTAAATGCCCGTTCTGCCATATCCCTTGTTCTTGAATGTGTTCACTCACTTGCTGAATTTATAGAACCAATTTGGGAGAAGAACAATGTTTCTGCCTTCCCTAAGAAATTCCTCAAATTCCTTACCATGACAATCAAAAGAAAATCTGAGCTGCTCTTTGTGAGACATTTCTTACATACTCAGCAGCAGTAAAAGTCTTGATTGTTCAGGTTTCAGAAAAAAAAGTTACGAAATGTCCTTATTTTGTCTACCTTTAAAAGCATTGTTTAGAATGCCGCAGTAGATAAAACACAACAAAAACTGGAAAAACAAAGAACTCCACAATTAACTACAGGTAGAGTATGTATGGCATAAGCTTTATAATCAAACAGAGCTGACTTCAAATATTAGCTCAGACATTTGCTAGTTCTGATTCTGCATATTTCCCTTAAGGACTCTGAATCTCAGTTTTCATCCACAAAATGGAACCCAGTGTTGGGTGTTATAAGTTTTAAACAAGATAATATATATTTAATATACTTAGCACAGTCCTTGGAACATATAAAATGTCCAGTAAATACTAGCCATTGTGAACTGGTGGCTAACCTTTTAATTTTATTGCTAAAAGTTGAAGAGCATTTTAAACATGCAACTAGAATACCATTATTAACACTGCAAAGAAATGAAGGATTCCTCACTATCATTAACTGCCCAGTGTTCACATTTCTCTAGCAAGTTTATTCAAATTAGTATCTAAACAACACCCATATGTTAAATTTGGTAGCCATTTTTCCTAACAGTCTTTAACCTATTGACTTTCTTTCCCTCTCCCTTTCTGCCTTTCATTCGTTCTTTCTTTTTCTTTCTTTCTTTCTTTCTTTCTTTCTTTCTTTCTTTCTTTCTTTCTTTCTTTCTTTCTTTCGTTCTTTCTTTCGTTCTTTCGTTCTTTCTTGCTTTCTTTTTTCTTTCTTTTCCTTTCTTTCTTCCTTTCTTTCTTTCTTTCTTTCTTTCTTTCTTTCTTTCTTTCTTTCTTTCTTTCTTTCTTTCTTTCTTTCTTCTTTCTTTCCCATGCTTTTTATTTGTTGAAGCAATCAGATCATTAGTTCTGTAGTAATATTCATATTCTTGTTTGCCTGGTTACACATGCTGTAATGTTATTGAAAATGCTAACTTGATAAAAACTCAGACTTTAAAATTTAGCACTACCTGAAATTAGATGGTTAATCTAGCTAGCCTTGACAAAATCATAAATTCCATGAGGTCATGCTTTATTACTCTTTTACATCCTTATGGGGCCTGATGATATAGTACTAGGCAATACTTGCTTGATCAATTACTGAGAGTAATATCCTGCATTTGACTCATTAATATTGACATTTATATTAGGGATGAGTTAAGAATTGGGAATTTAAGAATTAAGTCTTGCCTTGCCATAAGTTTGCTGTTTGGCACTGAAAAAAAATCATTAAATATTTCTGAGCCTTAAAGGCGAGGAGCTCTGCCTTATACATTTACCATGGGAATAAAAACTGCATGAGTGGTAAAATGAATGCTGGTTAAATAATAAGTGTTATTCTTTTTTAATAAAAAGCATCAAGACTGATATCTAATTATAACATCAGCAGTTGAATAAAAGTCTGAAAGGACTCACTGATTGAAAAGCCACCCTTATATTTAAATAATGGAAAATGATTTTTCCTCCTCAGTTTCCATTTCTCTCTTGGCCATTATCATGCAGTTTCACATGTCATATTATAATTGGAGAATGAGCTTTCTCCTGATTCTCTCATCAGGTGAAAACCCAATTGATAAAATGATTGGCGTAGTTGGCAAATGAGCAAGCGACTCTGCCTTATACAACTAGAGCTCCTAATTACATCAGAGCGCCTCTGAAAGCGGCGAGGACAAGTCTCCTGTCCCAAAGGGCAACTGAAGAGTCATCCATGAATTTTTAACCAATGGCAAATTAATATGGAACATCCATAGAAATAAATATGAATTCATGCGAAAACAAATGTTGTTACAAAAAGCATCATTCCACTGAATACTGGATATAGTTGTAATGACTGTCATTTGAAGTGAAACGAATGTCCTTAGTTTAGTTTTAACAAAGGCTCTGTAAGTGCCTAGTGTCTGGGCACCTAATACATTTATTCATTAAAAAAATTTTTTTAGATAGTTTATTTTTGAGACAGAGCACGAGTGGGGGAGGGGCAGAGAGAGAGAGAGAGAGAGAGAGAGAGAGAGAGAGAGAGAGAGAGAGACACACACAGAATCTGAACCAGGCTCCAGGCTCTGAGCTGTCAGCACAGAACCTGATGCAGGGCTCAAACCCACGAACTGCGAGATCATGACCTGAGCCGAAGTCGGACGCTTAACTGACTGAGCCACCCAGGCGCCCCTACATTTAATCATTTAAAAAACGGATTTTAAGTTCTATTTAAGATTTATTTATGAAAATTTTGATTCACAATTAAGATATGGATTGTGGTGGGAGAACTACAATGAATGGCCAGGACATAGCATAGTTGCAAAATTGCAGGAATGTTGAACATACAAGACTGACTCTGCTTGTAGACTTAACTGGAGGCTTACGTCTATCTGTTCTCTTTGGTTTGCAATGAAGCTGTTTTTAATCAGGGAATGATACGCCACATCTGCATAGACAAGTAGGTCAGAGCAGTGGTTCTCATCCGAGGGAGACTGTTTAAAAATACTAGTCTCAAAGGGTCACCCAAGACCAATTACGAATCAGAATTTCTAAAGGAGCGTCTCGGGTATTTATGGCTATGAGGTCAAAAAGCTAGAATTAGCTCCTTTTCATTTTCTCCTTAGTTAAAACTGGAAAGCTGGGGATAAAATTAATTTTGAGAAAGTGTATAACTTTTAAAAATTACAGTAGGCCAGGAAGGAAGCACATGAGGTAGCTGTTATATTACGTCTTCTGTGAGCACAATTACAAACCGCGGACCAAGCCACTGTTCAGGGTTTCAGCTCCTTGAAGGTATTTCTGGTCCTTATGCTTTTCCTCATTTAGAGATTACCTCCTCCCCTAAATTTGTCAACTTCAAACCCTCTGTAGACAATTTAGGTTTTCTAACAAGATTTCTTTCTCAAGACCACTTTTATGTGTGAAATATCTTATGAAAATCATTTTCTCAACCAAAAAACACTGATAAAAATTTTTTCCCCATGACTCACTATAATGAGTAGGTTTTCATGTAAAAATAGTCAGGTCCAAAATATCCATATGTTTTTCACCGATTTTTTTTGCTCAATAATTGTTGAAAGAGGTAAAACGTATAACCTGCTGGAAAGGAAGTTTTGTTAGGAAAATCTGTTCAATTTTCAGGAATGATTTATATCTGGACGTGAAAGAGAAGAAAAGGTTCTTTGTCCATCTAACTTCAGTCTCTTCTAAGTTGGTACGGTTTTCTGCAAGTTAGAATGTCCTTTCATTTATCTTACAACTTTCTTTAGTTTGACTATTTTTTTAAAGTTTATATATTTATTTTGAGAGACAGAGAGGGATTGTGCGTGAGAAGGGAGGGACAGGGAGAGAGAGAGGGGGAGAGAGAAGATCCCAAGCAGGCTCCGCCCTGGGGCTCAGGCTCACCAGCCTGGGATCAAGACATGAGTCAAAATCAAGAGTCAGCTGCTTCACTGACTGGGCCACTGAGGCCCTCCTAGTTTGACTTGTATACGTCTCTTATTTTACTGCCAGTTCAAGGCTTATGGATTTGTGCTTCCTCGTAAGGCTTGTCTGCATCCCACCATATCTTCAAAACTCGTTCCTTATAAAGTAAATCCTCCTTGGTTGCCTGGGTGGCTCAGTCAGTTAAGCATCTGACTCTTGATTTTGGCTCAAGTCAGGATCTCACGGATCATGAGTTTGAGTCTTGTATAGGGGCTCAGAGCCTGCTTGGGAGTCTCTCTCCCTCTCTCTCTGCTCTTTCCCCACTAGTTCTCTCTCTCTCTGTCTCTCTTTAAATAAATAAACTTAAGGAAATAAAATAAATCCTTCTTTTTGAATTATCTGGTAAGTGTCAGTTGTTTGTGGTTAGAGCCAAAGTCTGATGTATCCCCTCTCTCAAACTATTCTATTTATGGTGCTGTACCTTCTCTCTTTCTGGTTGGATGGAACATCACACAAGGTGCCCTGAGAGTAGCAGCATGGAGGCCTGTGTTCTTGAACACCGGCAATACTGAACAGCACTGGGGTGTGACACCGTCGATTCCAGGATTCCAAATGACTGGCACGCTGCGGCCTTGACCCCATCACGGCTGTGTTCACCTGTAGGTCACAGCAGCATCTTTGGCAAAATCATTCCATTATGGTATACCTAACATAAGAAATATTTAAATTCATCAATGATCTGATAATACATTCTGCCAACAGATATAAATTTATTTATTGACCAACCATGGAAGGATTTCATTTATGAAATAGGCGCTTGATAAATGATTTTGTGGGTGACAAGGTTTGGATTTATTCTTGAGTTGTGATGCACTATAAGTGCATACCAAGGAATGCATCGCTGTGCTAGTTAATTAAGTGGTCAGTATATTACCACGATTTAGTATACTCTGTCTCAGATCACACAATTCCATTTTAAGAGATATGTGTGAATCTTTACTTAGATTATCATGAGGAGACAAATTTTAGTCTCATAAGTAGTATTACTGAGGTGGCTGTCTATTTTATACTAAATGATTATCAGAGTATCTTTTATGTGCCACACAGTGAGGCAGGTACTGGGATTAAAGTAGTGAACAGGTAGATACTGTCTGCATTTGGGAAACTTATATTTTATTAAATAAGATGCATGCCAAAGGAATAATTTACAAATAATTTATGGATTGCAATTATTGCATGGTAATATGGTTTCTGTTTTCTATCCCTCTCCTCATCCTACTCTGTCTCCCCTATCCTACCTAGAACCTGGCTCATACTGAGACCAAGAAAACGAGGTTTTTGACTCAAGAGCCATTACCTTTAGCAGAATAAAGTGCAGAACTATACCTAAAGCTGTTAATCTTAATACTATGAAGAAGCTAATGACTTTATACTGAGAATTTAGGGGTGCCTGGGTGGCTTAGTTGGTTACAATTGTCCAACTTCAGCTCATGTCATGATCTCACGGTTCATAAGTTCGAGCCCCACATTGGGCTCTTTGCTGACAGTGAGGAGTTTGCTTGGGATTCTCTCTCTCTCTCCCTCTCTCTGCCCCTCCCTGACTCACACTTTCTCTCTCTCTCTCTCAGTATAAATACATAAACTTTATAGTAAGAATCTAATACTGACACCAGTGAAGGATTCCCCCCTCCCCCATTTTGCCCTCAGCAATGAAATCTCTGGAACAATTTTAAAATGGAGCATAAAGGAACTGAACAAGAAGCAGCAGACTATGGGGGCATAGTTGAAGGAACTGAGAGTGAGGAGCAAAGAACATACAGAGGATCATAAAGCTGTGGGAGGAAGGAGATAGAATAGGCCCTTGACAGAGATACTTTTATGCCTACGTCTAGGCTGTCTGGGAATATGAAGACCATCTAGAACACTGGAGGAGCTGGGTGTTCTCAGTGAGTGTAGGTCCCTGGCATTCATGTCTTTATGTGTTCTCCTCCCAAACTAGAAAAGGTTGGCCAGGGTAACCAACAGAATATTGTAGAGATGACTGAGTATGTCTTTTGAGTCTGAGTTATAAAAGATATGTGGCTTCTGCCTTGCTTGTTTTGGACCACTCAATCTGGGAAAGCCGGTTGGCACGTTGTGAGGATTCCCAAGAATAGGTGAGATCCACAGGTGAGAACCAAGGCTTCTGTCCAGTAGACATGAGTGAGCAATTCTGGAAGTAGATTTTCTAACCTCAAACAAGCCTTTAGATGAAAGTCTGAACTGATATCTTTTCTTAAAACTTTTTTTTATAATTTATTTTTTAGAATTTACATCCAAGTTAGTTAGCATATAGTGCAACAATGATTTCAGGAATAGAATCCTTAATGCCCCTTACCCATTTAGCCCATCCCCCCCACAATCCCTCCAGCAACCCTCTGTTCTCCATATTTAAGAGTCTCTTACGTTTCCTTCCCTTCCGTATTTTTATGTTAGTTTTGTTTCCCTTCCCTTATGTTCATCTGTTTTGTATATTAAAGTCCTCATATGAGTGAAGTCATATATTTGTCTTTCTCTGACTGACTAATTTCGCTTAGCATAATACTCTCTAGTTCCATCCACATAGTTGCAAATGGCAAGATTTCATTCTTTTTGATTGCCAAGTAATACTCCATTGCATGTATTTACCACTTCTGCTTTATCCATTCATCCATTGATGGACATTTGGGCTCTTTCCAAACTTTGGCTATTGTTGATAGTGCTACCATAAATATTGGGGTGCATGTGCCCCTTTGAGACAGCATACCTATATCGCTTGGATAAATACCTAGTAGTGCAATTCCTGGGTTGTAAGGTAGTTCTATTTTTAATTTTTTGAGGAAACTCCATATTGTTTTCCATAGTGGCTGTACCAGTTTGCATTCCCACCAGCAGTGCAAAAGAAATCCTCTTTCTCTGCATCCTTGCCAACATCTGTTGTTGCCTGAGTTGTTAATGTTAGCCATTCTGATGGGTGTGAGGTGGTATTTCATTGTGGTTTTGATTTGTATTTCCCTGATGATGGGTGATTTTGAGCATTTTTTATGTGTCTGTTCACCATCTGAATGTCTTCATGAGAGAAGTGTCTATTCATGGTTTTTGCCCATTTCTTCTCTGGATTCTTTGTTTTATGGGTGTTGACTTTGAGAAGTTCTTTAGAGATTTTGGATACTAACCCTTTATCTGATATATTGTTTGCAAATATCCTCTCCCGTTCTGTTGGCTGCCTTTTGGTATTGCTGACTGTTTCCTTCACTGTACAGACTTTTTATTTTGATGAAGTCCCAATAGTTCATTTTTGCTTTTGCTTCTCTTGCCTCTGGAGAGGGGTTGGGTAAGAAATTGCTTCTTACAGCTTACAATGGTCAAGGTCCAGGAGGTTTTTGCCTGCCTTCTCCTCTAGGATTTTGATGGCTTCTGTCTTACATTTAGGTTTTTCATCCATTTTGAGTTAATTTTTGGGTGTCATGTAAGAAAGTGGTCCAAGTTCATTTTTCTGCATGTCACTGTCCAGTTTTCTGAGTACCACTTGCTGAGGAGACTGTCTTTATTCCATTGGATATTCTTTCCTGCTTTGTCAAAGATTAGTTGGCCATACATTTGTGGGTCCATTTCTGGCTTCTCTATTTTGTTCCATTGATCTGAGCGTCTGTTTTTATGCTAGTACCATACTGTCTTGATGACTAGAGCTTTGTAATACAGTTTGAAGTCTGGGATTGTGAGGCATCCAGCTTTGGTTTTCTTTTTCAACATTACCTTGGCTATTTGCGGTCTTTTACGTTTCTATACAAATTTTAGAATTGTTTGTTCTAGCTCTGTGAAGAATGCTGGTGTTGTTTTGATAGGATTGCACTGAATATGTAGATTGCTTTGGGTAGTATTCACATTTTAACAATATTTGTTCTTCCTATCCAGGAGCATGGAATATTTTCCCACTTTTTGTGTCTTCTTTAATTTCTTTCATAAACTTTCTATAGTTTTCAGTATATAGATTTTTCACCCCTTTGGTTAGGTTTATTCCTAGGTACAATTTAGTTGCTTTTGGTGCAACTGTAAATGGGATTGATTCCGTGATTTCTTTTTCTGTTGCTTCATTATTGGTGTATAGGGATGCAATAGATTTCTGTGCATTGATCTTCTATCCTGTGACTTTGCTGAATTCTTGGATCAGTTCTAGCAGCTTTTTGTGTGTGTGTATGTGTGTGTGTGTGTGTGTGTGTGTGTGTGTGTGATCTTTTGGGTTTTCCATATAGAGTATCATGTCATCTGCAAAGAGTGAAAGTTTGACCTTCTCCTGGCTGATTTGGATGCATTTTATTTCTTTGTGTTGTTTGAGGTTAAGACTTCCTGTACTATGTTGAATAAGGGTGGCAAGAGTGGACATCTGTGTTGTGTTCATCCCCTTAAGGGGAAAGCTCTCAGTTTTTCCCCATTGAGGATGATATTAGCATTGAGTCTTTCATATATGGTTTTTATGATCTTGAGGTATGATTTTTCTATTCTGACCTTATTGAGTGTGTTTATCAAGAAAGGATGCTGTATTTTGTCAAATGCTTTCTCTGCATCTATTGAAAGGATCATGTTCTTACTTTTATTGATGTGATGTATCACATTGATTGTTTTTGTGGATATTGAACCAGCCCTGCATCCCAGGTATTAACCCCACTTGGTCGTTGTGATTTTAATATATTGGTGGTTCTGGTTGGCTAGTGTCTTGTTGAGGATTTTTGCATCCATGTTCATCAGGGAAATTGATCTATAAGTTCTCCTTTTTAGTGGGGTCTTTGTCTGGTTTTGGAATCAAGGTAATGTTGCCTTCAGAGAAAGAATTTGGAAGTTTTCTATTTTTCGGAACACTTTCAAGAGAATAGGTCTTACTCTTCTTTAAATGTTTGGTAGAATTCCCCTAGAAAGCCATCTGGTCCTGGACTCTTGTTTTTTGGGAGATTTTTGATTACTAATTTGATTTTTTTTTTTACTGCTTATGGGTCTGTTCAAATTTTCTATTTCTTCCTGTTTGAGTTTTGGTAGTCTATATGTTTCTTGGAATTTGTCCATTTTTTCCAGACTGCACATTTTATTGGTGTATAACTGCTCATAATATTCTCTTATTATTGTTTGTATTTCTGTTGTGTCGGTTGTGATCTCTCCTTTTTCACTCTTGATTTTATTTATTTGAGTCCTTTCCTTTTTCTTTTTGATCAAACTGGCTAGGGGTTTATCAATTTTGTTAATTCTTTCAAAGAACCAGCTTCTGGTTCCATTGATCTATTCTACCATTGTTGTTGTTGTTGTTGTTGGTTTTGATATCATAGATTTCTGCCTTTATCTTTATTATTTCCTGTCTTCTATTGGTTTTGAGTTTTATTTTCTGTTCTTTTCCCAGCTCTTTCAGATGTAAGGTTATAGTGTGTATCCGAGACCTTTCTTCCTTCTTTAGGAAGGCCTGGCTTGCTATATACTTCCCTCTTAACACTGCTTTTGCTGCATCCCAGAGGTTTTGGGCTGTGGTGTTATCATTTTGATTGGCTTCCATGTACTTTTTACTTCCTCTTTAGCTTTTTAAAATAGTTAGTCCATTTATTCTTCAGTAAGTTGTTTCTTAGTCTCCAAGTATTTGTTGTCTTTCCAATTTTTTTCTTCTGGTTGATTTAGAGTTTCATAGTGTTGTGGTCTGAAAATATGCATGGTATGATCTTGATCTTTTTGTACTTGTTGAGGGCTGATTTGTGTCCCAGTATGTGATCTATTCTGGAATACATTCCATGAACGCTGGAGAAGAATGTGTATTCTGATGCTTTATGGTGAAATATTCTGAATATATCTGTTAAGTCCATCTGGTCCAGTGTGTCATTCCAAGCCAATGTTTCCTTATTGATATTCTGTTTAGATAATCTTGCCATTGCTGTAATTGGATGTTGAAGTCCTCTACTATTATGGTATTATTATCAAGGAGTTTCTTTATGTTTGTGATTAATTGATTTATATATTTGGGTGCTATCACATTGGAGCATAAATGTTTCCAATTGTTAGGTCTTCTTGGTGGATAAACTCCTTAATTGTGATATAATGCCTTTCTTCATCTCTTGTCTTTATTTTAAAGTATAGATTGTCTTATATAAGTATGGCTACTCCAGCTTTCTTTTGTCAACCATTAGGATGATAGATGAATCTCCAACCCTTCATTTTCAATCTGAAGGTGTCTTTAGTTCTAAAGTGGGTCTCTTGTAAACATCATATAGATGGATTTTTTTAATCCATTCTTTTACCCTATGTCTTTTGATTGTTGCATTTATTACATTGATGTTTAAAGTGAGTTCTGAAAGATATGAATTTATTGCCATTATTTTGCCTGCAGAATTGAAATTTCTAGTGGTGTTTTCTGGTCCTTTCTAGTCTTTGCTGCTTTTGGTCTTTTTTTTTTTTCTCCATCTTTTCTCACCTCAAAGAGTTCCTCTTAAAATTTCTTGCAGGGCTCATTTAGTGGTCACAAACTTTTTTAGTTTTTGTTTGTCTGGGAAACTTTTTATCTTTCCTTCTATTTTCAATGACAGCCTTGCTAGATAAAGAATTCTTGGCTATGCAGTTTTTTTTTAAATTCAGCACATTGAATATATCCTGCCACTCCTTTATGGCCTGCCAAGTTTCCATGGATAGGTCTGCTGCAAACCTGATCTGTCTTCCCTTGTATGTTAAGGACTTTTTTTTTCCCGTTGCTGCTCTCATGATTCTTTCCTTGTCTGAGTATTTTGTGAATTCGACTATACTATGCCTTGTTGATAGTTTTTGTTGAATCTAATGGGAGTCCTCTGTGCTTCCTGGATTTTGATGTTTGTGTCTTTCCCCAGGTTATGATATTTTTCCACTATGATTGCTCACATAAACCTTCTACCTCTTTCTCTCTCCTCATCCTCTGGGTCCCCTATGATTCTTTTTAATGAATCACTGAGTTTTCTAATTCTTAAGTCGTGCTCTTCTGCCTTAGTCTCTCTATTTTTTTCTGCTTCTTCATTCTCATAAATTTGTCCTCTATATCACTGATTTGCTGCTCTGTCTCATCTGTCCTGCTGCTGTGGCATCCATTTGAGATTACAGCTCGGTTATAGCATATTTTATTTCATCCTGACTAGCTTTTACTTCTTTTATCTCTGCAGAAAGAGACTCCAATCTGTCTAATACAACCCCAGCTAGTATTCTTATTATCATGATTCTATATTCTGGTTCAGACATCTTGCTTGTATCTGTGTTGATTAAGTCCCTGGCTGTCATTTCTTCCTGCTCTTTCTTTTGGAGTGAATTATTTTGCTTTGTAATCTTGAAGGAAGAAAAGTCATGAATAAGGTAAAAAAAATTTAAATTATAAAAGTAAAAACACACAAAAAAGTCAATTAAATGATGCTAAATGCTGGTTGTTGAAAGGAGCTTGATAGATTAGAGGAAAAGGAAGGAGGGGGTAAGAAATAAAGGAAAACATTTGAAATTTTGAAAAAATAAATACAATGAAATAGAATAAGATGAAATGATGGAAGTAAAATAGAATTTGAAAAATTTATTAAAAAGTAAAAATATAGTAGAAACAAAATTAAAGTAAAATATTTTTAATAAAAGTAGAAAACAAAAATAAATGTTTTGTCTTTCTGTATTCAAGGAAAAGAAAAATGAAAAAGAAAAAAATGGAATAAATGAACCAGATTACAGACTGAAATACAATTGAAATTACATCATTTTCCCTTACAAATCAAACTATAAAGCACTTTATAGTTCATAAGCTAAGTGGATGGAGAGACTTGCAGTGTTCCTGAAGAGCGAGGTTGGCCCAGCTATGCGGGGCTTAGTATAAGGCTCTGTTCTCCAATAGATGGCGCTGCTTTGCTCACTGTCATGGATTGTTCTGGTGCTTGAAGGTGTGTATGCTAATGTGTGGGAGTGGTGAAAATGGCATCACCCAGCTACCCAGTTTTTAGTATTAGAGGTCTGTTCTGATCAGCAATTGCACACCCATCTTTTGTCTTCAGTTTCTGTCCATTCCCCACTTTTACACTGTCTGTGACCAAGCCGTCAGGTTGCCAGGAGGCACCTCCCTCCTGAGTTTTACCTGGGATGTGCTGTGTTTCCCAACCTCTCACTTCTGAGGGACTGCAGCTTTGACCCACTCAGATCCTCTGGGGGAGGGTCTCACTGAGCAATGGCCAGGTGCCTACTTCACCCAGGAACGTTCGTGGGGCTGTGCTGTTGTCAATGCCCAGAGACTGTGGCTGAGTTCCAACCCACCCCAGAAAAAGTTTATGCCATCGTGTAGCAGTAGCATTTTAGGGATTATGGTAAGTCACAACATATGTCTGGCTCCAAGCTTCACCCTTAACGACCTTTTTCCAGCACCAGTCAATGTGTTTGGCTTTGGGGTGGCTCCACAGCCTCTACCAAATGTCCTTCCAGCAAGGGAACTGCCTCTCCCTGTGAGGCCCCAGGACCTCTGGACCTCACTCTCTGCTCCCGGGGACTCACCCTTCCCACCAGAGCACTGCCAGGTATAGAGCTGTGACGTTTAAGACTCTGAGCTCCCTGCTTATAGATCTTAATGGAATTTAAAGCCTCTCTTTTCTCTTTTCTCCCTTTTTTGTTCAGTCCCTGTGGCTGTTCCTACTTTTCCACCTTCTCTCCAGCTGCTTTTGTGGTGGATGCTTTTCCTGTACTCTCCTTCCATCTCCGTCCTCTCTCCATAAGCAGAAACAGCTCCTTGCCATCTGCATCTTCTCTTTCCCCCAGTTCACCTCTCTGCACTGCACACCTGCTGAGTTCTGTGGCTCAGGTTGTGAAAATTGTGTTAATCCTCAACTCAGTTTTCTAGGTGTGCAGGATGGTTTAGTATTGATCTGGCTGTATTTCACGGACATGAGGTACAAAAAAACTTCCATGCTCTTCTGCCATCTTGGCCCTTCCTCCCCAGGACTGCTATCTAAACTTGTCTTGAGACCTTGAGCCAGAGCTATCAGGTGACCTTCTGAATTCTTGACCTAAAGAAACTCTGAGTAATAAATCTGCTGTTTTAGCCTGCTATGTATTGGGGTAATTAATTATGTGGGAGTAGGTAATTAATATATTGAGAGATAATTTAAATAGAATACCCTCCTAAGTTCTACTGCTCTGTAGATTCCATAGGAGTTGAACATGGTGCCTTAACCTGAGTTATTTTTTTTTGTTCTTTTGAATTCTGCATCTGCTTGATTAGCTCAAAACAAGACTTTAGGACTACTGACTATACTATCCTGCCTTTCCATAATAAAGGGTGTAGTGTTTAAGTTACAATTTTAAGTGCTGAAGAGAGAAATACAGGGTAAAATAAAAGAATATAAGTTGTTCATACTGCTATTGTTTATGTGTAAGAGTAATACAGGCATGAGAGACTGAATAGTCTGAATAAAACTATACTATGTACACCTGGTATAAGATCATCAGCTTAACATTTTCCCGCTGAAAGTATCCGGGCTGTTAGTGCCTTAGTACTATTGATCTTTTCTTTTCTCTTTTTAAAAATATTTATTTAAATCAATTTCTATAATTTGAATCATATTTCTGCCTCTCTCCTCCTTTTAAAAACAGCCCTATTGCATTCTTTTGATAATAGAATATTCTAAAACCCTCTCTTTGTATTCTACATTACAGCTTCATTTCAAAGTCCAAATCCTTAAAATTGGCATTGTTTAGCAAATTAACAATGACTTATACCGTAGTAGATACCCTGTTATTCTTTTTATGGCTTAATGTAACAATTTGGCCATTGCATAAAAGGATATGTACCAATGATTCTAATAAATGAGACACCATCCTGAGTTCCCTTTTAAGTAGAGAAAAGCCTATTAAAATTAATTTATGAACAAAAATCCCACTGTATTCAGCAAGGCAATTTCAAGTTGAGTGATAACACTATCTCCCTTGCTCAGATGCTGCTATTTACATATTTAACATCCTGAACCACTACGGAGATTTCAACGCTATTTAAACATTAGCATAGAGCGAGCATGTGAACCAGATACATCTGCCTATTGCTTTTAAAATTTGACTCCTTTCCTTTTTTAACTTTGTCATCAAACTCGGAAAGCTTTACTAGTTCCATGGAAATTATATTATTAAGGAATGGCAGCTTCTGGCGCCCTCTTGTGGAGAAAGGCTCCTGGTGTTAGTCTTATTGGCTTGTCTTTTTCAGGGGAATCTGAAAGGATGAATCATTTCTCCATTTATTTACTCAACATGATTTTAATTACTGAAACAATGTGACTCACTTCTTGCTCAGTTATAGGACTGAGGAACTGAGATAAGTTTCTATCAAAGCAAACATGAGATATGTACAAAATTCTTGATTCTTTTTATTCTCACTTGTATTGATAATAATAATTTCTGAAATACAGTGGGTTAAGTTTAGCTAGTGGGGAGCCTTCCATTCAACATTTATCCTCTCAGGTCTGGGACCAGGATCCACGGGTATTGTCAGCAGTTGTGTCCTTGCAGGATGACTCATTAGACACAACCCCATAATTCATCCCTAGTGCCCATTCCTTCCCTGGTCTCTTCCACACATGGGTCTCCTTTGGTCTGTCCTCTGCTGACATGTTAATGTTCTTTCCTGAAGGCAGAGCATTAAGCACTTATCAGGAGCTGGAGTCTGAGTAATGGCAGTGGGCAAACACAGTGTTTGGGTAACCCATACCTACACTACACAAACTAAGACTAAAACTAGGCCCAAAGCATGTGGATGATTTCTCTGGTTCTGTTTATACTTGCCTCTGTGGAAACTCTAGCTGCATCCAGGTATTCCCATCCCAATTTCTGGAAGTTTCCATAAGTGCTCATACTCACTTCCTCAGCCACCATGCCGTGAAGTATTTTCCTTTCTTCACACCAGACCCTGGGGATGTTCAGGCTGCCTGATGTTGCCTGTTAGTGTGGGTGTAGGACACCGATGGATGTGTAGCTACGAGGATCCTGCCTCTGTTATGCTGAGACCAGCTGAGCTCACTAGAGCACGTGCTAGTGTTATGCCCAGATCACAATATCATCCCCCAAAACCAGAGACCACCAGGGAGACTGACTGAGTCACTCATGCAAAAGCAAAGCGCATTTATTATGGGCCTAAGTTCGCTGCGCTTAAGCTTGGACTCACAGACTTCACCAGCACAGTGGATCCGTGCTGAGAGCCCCGGACAAGGGCTGAGCAGGGATTTTATGGGTTTTGGGAAGGGGGAGTTACAGGAAATTGTGACATAGCTACAGTGATCCAATCATCATCGTTGGCAGTAACTTAAACCATACACATTGTTTAGAGCCTTTGTTACTTTTGGTGGGACCCAATCACAACATTTAGAGTACTAACCAATAGCAGAGTGGACCCAGGACCCCCACGTAGGGTGTAACTAGCTTTAAGCAGTAAGTGATTATCTATAGCTTCTATCTCTAGGCCTGCCCTTAGGAGTGTTAAGCATTCTAGCTGGCCACTGCTTCTGATTGGGTGTTACTAGGGTGGCCCCTGGTTGAGCAATCTGTGCCCTTGTATTGTCTAATGATTCTGGGAAACCAAAACATAGGCCTTCAAGGACAGAGGGGAAACTTGAAGCCTGTCATGGAGTCAGTTTGGTTCAGACCTGTGTCCTTTCACTAGAGATCCAGTTCTCTCAAGGCTTCCCTCTGTACTTTGTCCTGGCTTCATCTCCAAACGGGGGAAATTCCTACTCTTGTTTTATCATCTTTCCTAAAGTTCCACAGCAGTGCTGATTTGGGTGCTCAGTGTTTCTCACACCTCTGAGCCAGGCAGCTCTCCTGTGGTTATGGTAAAGGCTCTGCTCTTCATGCCTGGCCCTCAAGGACATGAAGGCAGAGAGGCCTGGGGAGGAGGGATGGGGAGTGATAGAACAAAAGGAGGCACATGCTCGTTAGTCCTCCCGTTACTCTTCACTCAGGACATTTTTATTAGAAGAAACAGTGAGTTTGACTTCTCTTTCTTTCTTTGCCCAAAGGCTCCCACACTCCTGGATTTTTTGTGGCTCTGATTTATTTGTTTGCCAGAAATGCTCAGACATGTCTGAGTCTAAGAAGAATGTAACTTAGACTCCACTGGGGTTCTCTGCATATTCATTAATGGTGACAAGAGTGATAGTGGGTTGTGGTGCCAGGTTGTAGAAAAGGAACATCTTTAGATGGAAAACACTGGCAGTGTTCATGCTTCTAAAATATTCTAGCAGTTGTTCTTGAGGGGAGACTACATCTCGGAAACTCTGCATATAGTTTTGAAGGTTCTCGAACATATCATCACGACACAATACTAAAAATGAGAAGTTCTCACATAATTCTATTTTATAAAGCACTTCCACCTTGTAATGTGATCAGCAAACATTATACAGATTATTGTAAAGCTTGTTGTTTACAGTTACTGAGGTTACAAGAAACCCAATAGCCAAATGCCTTGGTAAGTAAGTAGGCATTTTTAAAGGGAGATTGGCTTGACTATCCAGAAATCTGCATAAAGACTTTTTTGTTTCTTCTATTCTTCTGGTAATTAAGTCAAACGGGTCCTAGTACTGGCCTCATCTTTGCCTGTGGCATCTTGTGGCACAATAGCACAAGCGTAGCTCCTCCTGATATTTACGGATAGGTAGACTGGAAGACAGTATTGTTCACCGGAGGCAGGGAGGCAGCCTGCCTAGTTTTGAATTTAGGTGCCCTCACCTTCTAGCCAACTCGCCTTGACAGTAATCTTTGCCTCCATTTGAGCCTGCATTTCCTCCAAGCCTCTCTTTCCTGCTCTAAGAAATGCTGGTACCTACCTCACAGGCTCAAGACTTTGCTGAGATGATTAATAAAAGCTAGGACAGTGCAGGACATGTAAGTAAAACTGTAAGTCACTTCTGTTCTTACAAAAAGAAAATATAAATTCTCTCACTGAAGTTTCAAATGCCAATTATTCCTCAGCAAAGCTGTTAGTAAAAGTGAGGGAACAAAAATTTAAATGAAAATTGTCTTACTAAAATAAAATCCCAAGCTTGACTCCTGAAAAATCAGATTTTTTTTCAAAGGAAGATAAAGTTCTGGGAAAGACAGATGGGCTGTGCTTCCTGAAGAACTTTATGAAAAGGAGTGTCTGGGGAGATCATGAAATAAGGTTATAAAGCGTCCTGGCTGTGAATTTGAGTCACCATCTACTTTGCTCTGTTTTATCTACGCCAGCACAATGGGAAAGAGAGCCAGTAGCCACATCTGGCTCTCAATGATTTGAAATGTGGCTAATCTGAATTAAGATGTGGTGTCAGTATAAAATATATACCAGAGACTGTAGTTAATAACACTGTACTGCATATGTGAAAGTTGCTTAGAGTGTAGATCTAAGAGTACACATTATAAGAAAAAAATTGTAACCATGTGTGGTGATGGATCAAATCATGTTGTACACTTGAAACTAATATGATGTTCATTGTCAACTATACCTCAGAAAAATACACACCAGCTTTTTAAAAATTTTTATTTATTTATTTTGGGAGACAGAGAGAGCATGAGCATGACTAAGGGAGGTATAGAGAGAGAAAGAGAGAGAGAGAATCCCAAGCAGGTCCACAGAGCCCAATGTGGGACTCTACTACACATGAACTGAGCTGAAATCAAGAGTTGGATGCTTAACTGACTGAAACACCCAGGTGCCCCAAGATTTTGAAGATTTAGTATAAAAAGAGCATAGTTTATTTGATTTAAAAAATATTGATTATATGTTGAAATAATATCTTTGGTGTTTCTTAAAGGAAATATATTATGAAAGTTTATTTCACCTCTTTATTTTTACTTTTCAAAATGTGGCTGCTAGAAACTTTACAATTGTAGATTTAGCTTCACTGAGATTACTATAGGACAGTGCGATGATCCAGACACATTTATGTCTTTTCTTGGTAACCCAGGGATGCACAGAAAGGATACAACTTCTGGAAGAAATGAAGCAGTGAAGGAGGTTATCTTTTTAATAGCAGCCCATTCCCATTACGTCTGTGCAGTCTTCATATATACAATCCTGAGCTCTAGTTTCAGATGTTATGACTTCAAACCAGAACCATCACTGAACAATCACTATTTGTGTGATCTTGGACAAGTGTCTGATCCTCCTGATTCTCGGTCCCCTTGGACTCCCTGCTCCTGTCAAGGGGGAGGGATGATGTCTTTACTTAGGTCTACAAACTCAGTTGTGCAAGACAAAGACATTTATTTTCCATAACCGAAATTAATTTCTGTTATGAATGTTCATTCCGTCTGTTGCTGGAAACAATCTCAGTCCTTTCAGGGTTCACTTTTCCCATAAACAGTGTTTCCATTCCTGTGTGTAGTACTTATGTAAGGGGAGGATGAGCATGTGCTTTTGGGTGTCATCGTCCATCCCCCCTGGTGTCAGCGGGGACGTTGTCCTCCATGTCGGGTTAGTCATCAAGGTTGTCTACTTCCTCCTTGCTCCAGCGGCAAGGCTCTGCAGGTGGCCTAGTTCTTTCTTCCATGTCAGAACCTATTTAGGGTTTATGGAAAACAGTCATCCAGTTGCAAAACCTACTTCATAGGTGCATTAAGAGGAATAAAAAAGATGATCTATGTAAGGTGCTTAGCACAATGCCTGATACAAATTAAGCATCTAATAAAGGTAATTATTTTTGCTAATGTTGATGTCGCTGCTCTTGTTCTTGCACTTTGGGTTTCCAGACATCTAGTTGCCAGAAAAATGGAGGGAAGGTTACCCTTCTTTCCCTCCTTTTTTTCAGTAGTTGGCAGTGAGGAGAGAAAATGGGTACAGTGGAGGGGAGACAAAACCAAACAAAATAAAACATTAATCTCTAATTACTCTTTGGTTCTGATCAAGAGATTAATAATCTAGGATTGGTGCTAGGAAGATGTGTGCGGATGCATACGAAATGGGGCTGCTAGATCTTCTAACATTGGAAGGTACCATTTAATGATAGAAATAAAACTGTTGTAAATACTCATTAAGCATTTCTGATAAGCCAGTAGTGGTGTGGCGGATACAGAAGTGCTGGTCATAGTCTACGCATGTGAAGAACTTTCAACTGGATAATAAAAACATACATTGCACTTTTAAAATGAGAGATGGTGGGGGTTGGAAGGCTGACTGTTTCTGCATGATCTCATATAGTAACCATCTTTAGGTGGGGATGTCAAAGTTCAGGATTTATATTAAAACTTCAGATAAAGAAACTCAATTTGTTAGTGTCCTTTGAGCTAATAGGAACTCAGATGCTTACTCTTTTCCAAACTCAAAAGAAACAAATGGGTTATCAGAATGTTGGTATATTAATGTACAATAAGGGATATTCTTCTCAAGTAAGAAGAATTCTCATGTAAAATTTCATGATGGCTAATACACACCAGAAGATAAAATGAGTCCTTTTTTCAGTTTTCATTAATATTCATTTATTAGTGCATTCATTTTGTCATCTGGTGTGTATTAGCTGACACTAAAGTTGTTTTGGTTTAGATGTATGAAAGAAATTCATTGGCATTGAAAATTTTACCCATTAATTACATTTTTTAATGTGGAGATTGGGAAAAGACTTCTAATATTAAGATTTTAGTAGTAAATATTTCAGATCAGCATGAGGGAGACCAGTGTTTTGTAAGAGGATGGCTTGAAGACCACTGACTCAGGTTTTGAGTGCCTTATTATTTTGATGCTTCTCTTCTATGCCCTCGCATTATTAAAGGGTTAAGACTTAATTCGGTCTTTGAATGAAGTATTAGATTTGGATTAAGGTAAAGAAATGGGATATGGAAGCTGGAGAGTAAATTTAGTGTAGGAGGAAGATGTGCCGGAAGAACTTTACTGGAATGCAGAGGGGAGTCAGCTGGAGCCTGGTGGGGAAATGTGCTGTTTGGAGGCCAGAATTGAGAGGCGATGTGATTTTACTGTATCGTATTAAACTCCACAGCGGCATGAAGAGTGTATTTGTTGGAGGAGACCTGAACTAAAAGGCTCTTAAATCCCTTAACAAGAACCCTGGAATTTGGAGTGATAATTTCCACTTGGCATTGGATGTTGCCAAGATGCTGAGTGTGACATACCATCTAATAAGATTTATCTAAAGTTTTTCTGTCCCCACGAACTCCATTTCCAAAGTGTTGAATTTGAGGATCATAACAGAAACTTACTTTGTGTTCAACTCTGTCAGCACTTGTTAAAAGTCATTTTACAAGCCATTCTTTGAAATACTGTTTAGAGAATCAGCTATTCTGAACTCTGGTGTGAACTAGAAATGTGTCTGATTTTAAACCCTTTTGCCTCTGAAAGCTTTTTGACAACAATTTCATAGCCTCTTTGAGGCAAAAGTTAGGTAGCATATGTCACTAATACATCTAATGTAGAGTTATTATCAAATCTTCCTGTTTCAATATTTCCTCCCATCCCCCGAAGTCTCATTTAATAACATCAAATTGAGTTATAGAATATTAGAACTGTAAGGGATGATCTTGAGTCACATAGCTGTGGTCTCTTTGTTTTTTGGAATTCTCTAAGGCATTGGAAGAAATACAATTCAAAACACTCTGTTTTTTCTAGCTAATTCCTCGGGACTGGGCCAACCTCATAATCTAGCCAAAATAGCAGCATTCTGCTCTGTATCGACTGCCAATTTGTTTTTCTGACATCATGTGTATATGAAGCAAAACACCATTTTTTAATCCGATCCCTTTTTTGTTAATTTAGATAGTCGGTTTCATAGAATCTATCCTTCCACAAATGAACAGATATGGCGGAGGTAGATTTTCACACCCTGACTTAGGTAAGAGTGTAGTGATGTGAGTCTCCCACTTTCGCTGTGTGTTCAGCAGGTGATAATTGAATGTGTCCACTTTCCTGAGTCACAGTAGCCAGATGTTTGCTCAAACACTAGTCTAGATGTTGCTGTGAAGTTATTTTATGATGAGGTTAGCATTTAAACCAGTGGATGTTTAGGAAAGCAGGTGACCCTCCACAATGTGGTTGGAGGTCTGAAGAGGCAGAAGACTAACTTCCTTGAGAAAAAGGAATTCTACCTGTGGTGTCTCTTCAGACTTGAGCTGCAACACCAACACGTCCGGGTCTCTCAACTGCAGGCCTAGACTGGCACAGGCACAGCCCTCAGATCCTGGGCTTGCCGGCCTCTGTGTTGTATGTGCCAATTCCCTAAAATAATTTCCCTCTCTCTATCTTTTTCAGAGTCTTTCTGCCTCTGTCTACACACACACACACACACACACACACACACACAAATCCTGTTGACTCTATTTCTCTGGAGAACCCTGACTAATACAATCAGGATTAATGATCTACCTCTGACCAAACTTCATCTATCACCCTATGTGTTAGAGTTTAAAGTGAAAGCAAGAGATTAGAGTCACATTTTATTGATGGCTGAATCAGTCTTCATGAGAAAATAAAAGAAAAATGGAAACCTAAAAACAAAGCGGCATGATTTTATTATTGTCCACTGGTTAACCCCTCAAATAGAAGATTTCATTGTATCAGAGATTAGTTGCCTTTAGGAGCAGATCCAGGTTTATTTGGAGAGTTTGGGAAGCTTTCTTTAAGAGTAATATGGAAGTATTACTATTAACTTAGGTTTGGAAGTAAATATTTTTTTAGGTTGAGAAGAAGAATCACAACAATTTCCAAGAGTTTAAAAGCTGACAAAAACTGTAAACATAACAAAATCCACAAGGAAAACATACTTTTAATTAATTAATTGCCTGATATACCGGCACAGGTATATAGTTTTTTGGAGTATGTATTTATTATTACTACTTCAGAAAAGAAAGGCAATTTATTCTGTAGATTTCAAACCCTGTTTCTTCTCCACTACCAAAATTCTGGGCCAGACACGATTAGATACAGTAATGTGGAGGTACAACCTTGACCTCTGCCTTGTGTGATATTTACTGAAAAGATGCATTTCTGAAAACTTTTCCTATAGTGGAATAACTTAACTATAAATTACTGAGACTGAAAACCATGTAAATATATCCTATAGAACCTCCCTAAATGGCTTTCTGACTTGACTTTCCCTTATCAGAGTCTAAAAATACCACAGTCACCCCAATGTCATATATGAGGTATCCCCTATATGAGGGGACATGTGATAGAGAAGAATTCGTAATGGAAAGGGACACATACCCTAAGGTAAGATAAAATATTCTCGTTTTGTAAATTTTACCAAAACGTATGATTATGTGAACTTGATAAATGAGCGGCCTCAAAGCAGACGCCTTTGGCTACCATAATTATGTGTATAACACTCTTCTCGTTTCCTACTTTTAAATAATTTTTCAAAGAATCGCTTATTAATGTAAATTTATTAATATATTTTCATGCTACTGGGATAATGTGTGAAACTTTCCATAATTAACTGTAAATATTTATACTGTGAGTGTGGGAACTACGTATGAATAGGAAATGAAATATCTTTAAATCATAAATTTGCAATGAATATTTTAGAGCAGTGTAATTGAATCTTGCTTATAATTATGGTAGACATACAATAATGGCTGGTTTTTTTTCTTTCAAATAGCTTTTTCTTTTTCACCCCTGGAAGGGCAGAGGAAAAGAACAAGAAAAAAGTGGAACAGGCCAGCTTTTATCAGGGGAGGCTGACTTCAGAAATAAAACATGTACTGGAGCCATTCACAGTTAGAACTGATTTCAAAATGAAATTACCATTGGCTTTCAAATGGAAATTTCAGGGAGAAAATGTTAATAAAAATGTAATGGTTATAATGGCAACCGTAATGATGATGATGCTATGTGTGTGTTGTTAGATGAATGATTATCATAATCTCTGACACTTTTTTTAGTCCATAAAGAGGTAGATTAAAATTGGTACTTACAGAGATCATAATTTATTCACTTTTCCCTAGCTCATTAAAATGACTTTGCCATTATTTCGGAATTCTCATCGTATGATGGGGCCATGCACATATGGCACAGACAATCAGACTGACAGGAACTTTTAGTCAGTTCCAATTCTGCTTTCATTATTCACAGGACTAAAGACTCTCTTTATAAAATCAGTTACTTGGCATTTTCTCATTGATTCTGAAAGAGGTTTATGTATGAATATGCATAGGAATCTGTGGCTGGCTGTTGTATTGGTGCTCTCCCCAGCCCCCAGAAGAAAAGACAACTATGTCTCTCAATACTAATGCCCTTGTGTAGCCTGCTTCCTTAGAACTATGGGCTTGACCATGTAACTTGCTGTGGTCAACGGACATTAGCAAATGTGACCCAAGCAAGTTTGTTGAGGGCTTGCACACTTAAGTTGTTCTTTTGGAAGACTTCGTCTTGGAACCCAGATATCATTCTATAGGGAAGTCTAAGCTATATTGCTACTGAGCAATGACTTGTGGAATGGCCCTGGATGGGGAGACACAACAAAGAGAGAAAGGCTACTTGGAAGAAAACCAAGGTTTTCTACCCAAATTTCCACTTAACTCCATGAGAGACCTCCCCTAACACTAAAAGAAACACAACCACCAGTCAGTCCACATAAATGGGATAGAAAACACGTTATTGTGGTTTGAAACTGGTAAGTATTCATTTGTAAAGCAGCAATAGATAAAGGAAACAGGACTATAGAAAGATTTTTAAAAACCATCTCACTTGTATATGAAAATGATTTAAGTGAAATTAGAGTCTTATTAAGTCAAATGCCCATAAAATGATGTGTATTCAGCATTTTATATGTACAACCTTATGATTTTGTAGCTGACACTTAATTACTTTCTGTATCTGCATATTAGTCATTATACTAAATATCTTATTTATTAAAATTATTAATTAAATTTTACTAATTTATTAATAATAGATTATCATTACTTTAAAAATCTACAATTCTATGTAGGTGCTGTGTTTTTCCCCATCCTGTAGATGGGGAAACTGAGACTTAAAGACAATAAATATTTGTCTGAAGTTACAGTGTGTGGAAGATATAACAAAGAGATAAAATGCAGGCTGCACAAGCAGTGGAATGTACAGTTTTTAGAAAGGTCTATATTCATGAAATCAGTGTAAGAAGAGACGACACTTCTATTAAACAGTGTGGTGCTAGTTAAAAGCATTTTGAATCAGAATGATACCAGTTTACATGGCAGCTCTGCCACCAGCTTTGTGACGTTAATTTATTTAAACTCCCTGAGCCTCAGTTTTCCTATCCATCTGTTTAAAAAGATCGGTTCCACAGTTGTTGGAGAGAGTAACCTGGGCCAAGGAGTCAGCTTATATCTAACTAATTCTGCGGATTGTTCGCATCTCTTCCCAAATCCATGTTCTGAGACATCACATGGATCGTTTAAAATCAGCAGTGGTGGGAGTTTTAAATTCTGAAAATATTAAAGCCCCATCATCCAAAAACTTCCAACCTGGAGTCTGACAGAATCTGACTGCCAACTCAACAGCACAGGAGTGAGGTGTGACCCTGAAAAAAGGGAGGAGCTGGTGGGGTCGGTCACTGTTGGGTTCCTGGCAGAAGATTCTGAGGAGTATCTCCTGGAAGAGGAAGAGCTGATCCCTTATGGACTGGTTGCTCTTTCTGGGGCAGGGTTATGAGAGATCAAGTATGGGTTGTGTGCTGCCAGGAGGGTGGAAAGGTTTAACGATTACTCCTACAACTGGAAATAGCAGAGGGAGTCTGGGGAAGTCACTGATGAGAAAGTGGTGATCACTCATCCAGGGGGTTGTTATGATGCTGGACGACCACATAAAGCAACAGTTTGTCCTGTCAACTTTGCGGCCAACTCTGACCTTCCAGCCTGATTAGCTGCAGGGCTGCTTTTTGTTCTTCAGTCCAAGTCGACTGTGACACTTACTGTCTCAGCAAGTCTCTCAGAGATCAGCATACACTACAAATCGAGACTTTAAATGTTCTTTCCTGGGAACTCTGTTGTTGAACATTTACCAGCTTATCACTACTTGTTTGTTTTCATGTTTCTGTCTTTTCAGAACAGATTCCTCTTCTTTTAAGACTCAGTGGACACAGTGAAGTCCCATATGCATAACTAATAAATGTCTACTATTTTTCTAGTTGTTATTTAAATTTTTTTTCTGGTTGTCTTTTCTTTGTTTTTTTTTTTTTTTTTTGAGAGACAGAGAGAGGCAGCATGAGCCGGGGAGGATCATAGAGAGAGGGAGACACAGAATCTGAAACAGGCTCCAGGCTCTGAGCTAGCTGTCAGCACAAAGCCTGATGTGGGGCTCGAACCCATGAACTGTGAGATCATGATCTGAGCCGAAGTTGGACGCTTAACCAACTGAGCCACCCAGACGTCCCTCTAGATGTTATTTAGAATCCCCAGGGAATACCTACGTTTCTCAAATCCAATCTTAAGTACCTACCTTTGAATTGTTTACCCATTTCAGGGCTTGTCTGAGAATGTGTGAAGATTCTGTCAGAACTGCCTGACTGAAAAAATGCTTAACAAAACATTTCTTCTCAGAAAATAGGAAGCCTTTCCTCTAGGAAAAAAAACAGTTCAATTTTCTACCTTAGTCTGTAAAAGTTTCCTAAAATCACTAAAAAAATCCAGATTTCTTTAGCTTCAACAAATTGGCACAGTGACTATATAATATACATGAAAACAGGAATGGTTGGGTTATGCTTATTTGCTTTTGTCCAGAACTCCTCTAATGGAGAAAATAAGTACATATTAGTCCACTGTTTAGGTAATGTTGATGGAGAAATGACCATGCATTTACCCATCCAGTGCATGTATTCAAAGATGCAGATGCAATTGTTAGGCAAAAGACAAGGATCTGCCAGAGAACTTTTCAAGCATGGTGTTTCAAAACATGGAATTATTTTTCTTCTTCTAAAATATTATATATTTTGGAAAGAAAATAGGTTGTCTCCACAATGGACAGAAATTAAGATGAGGAAGAATGATGACTCAGAATGAAAGACGCACTTACTTTGGAGTTGAAAGAGATCAGAGAGAGCATCTTAAACTTTTTGGATTACAGACCTGCTTGACAGTCTGAAGCCATGGGTCTTTTCCCCAGAAAATGCACCTGTCTTAGTGTGCGTATACATATATACCCACCATCACAGAATTTTGGTGTTCTTTGATCTCTTTGAGCCCATTCATAGACTCCAATCAAAGGGAAAAATCTGGATACAGTCTGTTGACTTTATTTCTGAAGTTTTCCAGCCAAGGAGACACATCGAAGTAGTGGCAGATCTAGTATTACAAGTAACAACTCTTATCTCATTAGGCTGCTCCCACCCATGTCTTCTCTCATCAACTTCTTTTCCCCCACCAGCGATGAGACAGCTAACATGGTAGATCCCAAGCTTTGTGACAGGACACGATAAGCCGTACAGTGTGGTGGTTTAGGACATAGGCTTTGGAGTTGGTTCGGCCTAGGCTTAAGGTCTGGCTTTGTTTGAAATTTTAATTATAGTTGAAACTTTCTAAGCTTCAGTTTTGTCATGGTAATACGGAGAAAGTTACGGAATTGAAGAACTGATGTAAAGACTAAACAAGCATAATATGTACAATGTACTTAGTGCCTGTGCCTTCCAAAACTAGAGAGCCAGACAGGTGGACACAGAGAATCCCATCTTACTGGAACAGAAACCCATGAGCAGAAACCACTGTGAGAACCAGTGTCAGGGTAAGAACGAAATCCTAAAGCATAAATGACAATTGGTGGAGGCTCCGTGCCAACAAGTCTGAGAGTTAGGACTTCCAGGGAGGCCCCATTCAAGGCTGGGTATGCCCACGCTTTTGTGAGCTTATCTCCAGGAGCTCTGCCAGGTTCTCACAGTGAAAACTGGGGACAGAGCCCATTCTGAGCCATTTTGAAGCACATTTTGTTCTTTACAAGGTGTGCCCTGTGACCTCAGTTCTCTGATGGGTCTAAGAAAAGTTGTTGATTTTTAGTTCGATTTCTTACTTGTTATGGCAGAGTGACAATTTCCAAGCTCCTTGTTGCTGGACTGGAAACCAGACACCTTGAACAAGACATGTTTTTACTTCTCTTGGGTAAATATCTGGAGGTGAAATTGCTTAAGGAAGATTTTTAGTGTTCCTTTTGCTGGTGATGCAGAATTATGACTTTATTTAAGCACTGTATTTCAAGTTTTTTTTTAATTCACCAAGGAAATAAATATTTGGGCAATAATTCTTTAAAAAGTACATTATTGTAACATATCATTGTTTTGCTGTCAGCTTTATGATATGCTGCTTCAAGTTTAATATTGTAAACACAAGTTCTCACCAAAAAAAAACTTCACTGAAAGTTTTTCTCTTTATATGCTTTATCAAGAAACCCCTTGCCTGGCCTTGGGTGATAGAGTAGTTATTAGCGAGGACTGAAAGGTATTCCTTTCTTATCTGCCCTTCCATGTCTATCTTTCCAAAAAGGATAAAAAAAGTCTTGGGGATCTAAGATCTACACATTGACTGTGGGTATCAAAGGAGTAGAGCCTGGACCCATCTGGCACCTCAGCCCAGGGCTGATGATCAGGGCAAAGTAGCCCAGGACATAGGCATGAGTGCAGCTTCTTGCCTAAACACCATATGAGGATATTTCTGGGACCCTGGCAAAGCTTTAAGGAATATCTAAAAACTGAGGGGGATGGAAGGAGCCTAATTACCCATGATTTAGGCCAAGGATTGGAACTGGGTACCAACCTGGTGACAAAGGGGAGTTATGCCTATTATATAACTGGTAACTATAAATGAAACAAATGTAGCAAATAATGTTCATTGGAAAAGTTAACCTTATATTAAAAATTATTCCAGTTATCCTTTTAATACCACTTTTACTTATTTTTATTCTATTTTTATGAGAAGAAGGGGTATAGATCTCAGTGTCTTTGGATATAATTTTTAATCTTAGTGAGAACTTTTATATTTTGCAGTTTAGTTTATAAAATCATTTAAAGTTTTAATACAAGCAGAAATAAGTATATTATGGATCATCTGAACTGATAATGGTGCTAGGACTTCATGTTTATGACTTATATGTTGCTCGGTAAAGGCCAAGTGACTTGATGATGTGCTTTTATTGATGAGATTTTCAGAGTGATTAGGGTTGGGATAAGTGACTGGAGAACCGAGTCTTCTTTTGGTATGTGACATAACAAATTACCATGAACTTAGTATCTTTAAACAATCCACATTGATTGTCTTGCAGTTTCTGTGGGTCAGGAGTCTGAGCATATCTTCGTTTGTGTCCTCTGCTTAGGATTTCACAAGGTGTTAGTTAAGGCTTCTGCTTGTCTATGTTCTCATTTGGAGTCTTTCCTGGGGAAGAATTTTCTTCTCTCACTGGTTGTTTACAGAGTTCATTTACTTGCAACTGTAAGATTCATGGCAAGTTGCTTCTTCAATGCCAGCAGGAGAGAGAATCTCTAGCAAATGGACTCTCTATGACACAGTGTAGTTGTGGGAGTGGCATCTCCTCACCGGTGCCACATCATGTTAGTTAGAAGGGAGTCACAGGAGGAGATAATGCAAGGATATAAATACTAGGAGGCAGATATCAGAGGCCACCTAAAAGTCTGCCCACCCCACAATAAATGAAGCATAAAACTAAATATAATATAATATATGGCAGCTAATATGTTATTAACCTCAAGGCTTGTCTTTCATGTTCAGCCACACAATATCATCTCTTACATAAAACTAACGTAATTAATGATGCATATAGTTTAACAATGGTAATAAAGAAGAATTTTTCTTCTTTAAAGAAGGATTTGTGTATTACCTAGCCTAACCTGATTGTTTTCTTTAGAAGAAAAAATGTTCTGTTACTGGTATCATCTATAGAATTATTCTTTAAATTAGCACCCATTTAAGGGAATTAGTCTCCTAGGGCTTGGTGTAACAAAGCATGACAAACATGGTGGTTTAAAACAAAGGAAATTTATTCTCTCAAAGTTCTGGAGGCTAAAAATCTGAAAGCAAGGTGTCAACAGGGCCCTGCTCTCCTTGAAACCTCTAAGATGGGATTCTTGCCTGCTCTTCATAGATTCTGGTGCTTGTTGAAAATCTTTGGCACCCCTTGGCTTGTAGGTGCATTGTTCCAAGTTTTGCATCTGTTATCACCTGACATTCTCCTTGTGTAGTTCTGTATGCCTGCTTTTTTTTTTTTTTTTTTATAAGGATCCTAGTCATGTTGGAGTATGAGACTGCTATAGTCAGGTATGATCTAAGTTTGGCTTAACTAATTACATCTGCTATGATCTTGTTTCCAAATAAGGTCATATTCTGAGGTGCTGAGATGGACATGAATATTGGGGGAACACTATTCAACTCAGACAAGTTTAGTAGCAGTAACGCCATGTGGTAGATCATTTTAGAAATTGTTCTTCACTTGATCTTAGCCAAAAGGCTGAGAAACGATTTTTTTGAAATCGCTCTAAATGATTCCCACCTCCTACTCCTCACTCCTTGTATCGTCCCCTCATCTTTGGTGTATACTGGATCTAGTGGTTTTCTTCTAATAAATAGAATAGGCAAAAGAGCTGGGATGTCACTTTGAGATTAAGCTGTAAAAGTCTGTGGTTTTAGTTCTGCCTGCAGACTCTGTCTTTGGCTCTTCTTTGTACTGATGAAGCAAGCCACCATGTTGAGAGCTATGTTATGGAGACACTGGCATAGCAGAGAAGTGAGGGCAGCATCTGGCCAACAGTCAGTGAGAAACTGAGGAGAGCAACTGAACCCTGCCAACAGCCACTGGAGTGAGCTACCACCAGTCATGTTTTAAGATGACTGCAGACCCAGCTGACAGCTTGACTGCAGCCTTCCAAGATCCGAGGGCTGGAGGATCCGCTAAGCTGTGCCCAAATTCCTGACTCACAGAAACAGTGAGATGATGATGTTGTTTTATGGCACTCAATTTGTTACATTTCAGTAGATAAGTAATATCCACTATTTCTCCTGTATCATTCTCACCAAATATTATGAAACTTGTGAATATGTTTTACATCTTCCTTTTATTTAAAAAAAGTCAGGGGCGCCTGAGTGGCTCAGTCGGTTAAGCCTCCAACTTCAGCTCAGGTCAGATCTCACATTGGTGGGTTCCAGCCCCGCGTCAGGCTCTGTGCTGACAACTAGCTCAGAGCCTGGAGCCTGCTTTCGGTTCTGTGTCTCCTTCTCTCTGTGCCCCTCCCCCTCTCATGCTCTGTCTCTCTCTGTATCAAAAATAAATAAAACATTAAAAAAATTAAAAAAAAGTCAAACAAGTACAGTCTACTGTAGCTTAATACAGCATAGCTTCTAACGGTGTCACTGCAAATTTTCTATGGGTGATTTAATAATGTCAGGTGAAATTCTTGCCTCTTATGAACTCTGAAGAAAATCCCAGAGATTTAATCATTGAGGTTTAATTAGAGTTGATGGGATTAATTATATAATCATATCAACAACATAATATGTTTACTCTTAACTGAAGCACTGTTTTTTGTCTTGGACATTGGAAATAAACAGAAATTTATTTTGGCTTGGCAGTTCAGATTAGACAGACATGGTTTTATTATTGTCTTCTGAAGGTTGGGTTTATAATGATAAAGCAATTAGCCATTTGACATACCGCTGTCCTATCTCTGTTTATTCTAAAAGAACTAGAAAAGCCAATTTCTTTCAGTCAAGAAAAAGTTGTTTTTCTGGTTTCCATTCAGACACTACATAAACTTGCAATATAAAGTCTTGGGAAAGGAGTATTGGTGAGTTATATTTGATTATTTTTAATTAGTCCATTGATATTAATACTTTTGAAAGTCAAGACAATGGTAATAAATCTGGTGGTATACTAGGATATTAAACAATTTTAAGGAAATTACAATATGATTTTCCATTAATTGAAACATTAAATTTCTTCCTGTGCTATCAACTTTTCCTTTTTTAAAAAAATTTAATGTTTATTTACTTTTAAAAGAAAGACAGAGACAGAGATAGAGACAGAGACAGAGACAGACAGAGCATGGGCAGGAGAGGGGCAGAGAGAGATGGAGGCACAGAATCTGAAACAGGCTCCAGGCTCTGAGCTGTCAGCACAGAGCCTGACACAGAGCTTGAACTCATGAACCTCAGGATCATGACCTGAGCCAAAGTCAGATGCTCAACCAGTTGAGTCATCCAAGTGCCTCTATTTATTTTTGAGAGAGAGCATGAGAGGGGAAGGAGCAGAGAGAGAGAGGGAAATATATGATCTGAAGTAGGCTCCTTGCTGACAGCAGCTAGCCCCAAGTGGGGCTCAAACTCATGAAATACGAGATCATAACCTGAGTGAGAGTTGGACACTCAACCAACTGAGCCACCCAGGTGCCCAGGAGTGTTTTTCCCTTCCACATGTTATCCTCATTTAAGGTAGAAGCTTTAAATCCATGCTAAATTTAACTGAAATCACAGCTCATGACCTAGTCAGGTCTGAATATATGAATTACAGAACCATATATTCATTTGGGTAAACCAGCTGGATCTCTAAAGAGAAAGTAATTCAGGCAAAGGACTGGCATATGTTATTGTGGTCACTGGCCTGCAAGATGGCCCATCATGATCATTACCTCCTAGAATCCACGTCCTTATGTAAGTTCCTCCCACATGATTCAGAGCTGGTCTGTGTGAATAACAGGAGTCAGTGGAAGGGAAAGTGTGTGACTTCAAGCCTAGGTCATATAAGGCACTGAAACTTCTGCCTGGGTGACCTTTGGGTCTTCATTCAGAGGAAAGCCAAGTGTAGGGACTCACAGGCAGTCCTGTGAGGAGGCCCAGGTAGAGAACACCTGAAATCTTCTGCAACTTCCCAGATAAATGTATGAGCCACTGTGGGGGCACCTGGGTGGCTCAGTTGGGTAAGCATCCAACTTAGACTCAAGTCATGATCTCATGGTTTGTGAGTTTGAGCCTTGCATTGAACTCTCTGCTCTCAGTGCAGAGACCATTTCAGATCCTCTGTCTCCCTCTTTCTCTGCTCTTCCCTGACTCATGTGCTCCCTCTGTCTCTCAAAAATAAATTAAAACAAACTAACACACAAACAAAAAACCTGATTGCACTCTCATAAAAGACCCTGAGAGAGAACAACCCAGTCAAGCTGTTTCTGTGGATCCACAGAAGCCATGTATGATAGTTTTTCTTGCTTTCGGCCTCCAAGTTTTGGGATGATTTGTTACAAAGCATTACATGCTTACCATAGTTACCTATTTCCCCTCAATATGAAGATGCAGATATCTGGCTTGAAAAGGTGATTTTGGTGTACGTAGCTTATGGTAGGTACTCAAAAGTATTAATTGAATGAATTAATAAATGCATAAATGGAAACATTTAAAAATATAGCTCTGGAATTTAGTTAAGGTTACAGAAATGAATTAGCATTCTGAAGACCAGAGAAATATTTTTATATTGTTAAAACATTTAGCCTCATGGAATGGGAGGAATTGCATAGAATATGTTGAACAACAGGGCATGACTATAATCTCCCAACATACAGAAGAGATGTTCATTTACACAACAATATTATAAGATGAAAATTATAAGGGCATTTAACCTGTGGCAGGGATAGTGTGATGGTAAATTTAATGCATCAATTTAGCCAGTCTGTAGTATATGGTTATTTAATTAAACATCAATCTAAGAGTGTCTATGATGGTACTTTGTATATATGGCTAACACTTACAGTCAGTTGATTTTAAGTAATGTATGTGGGTCTCATCAAATTGATTAAAGTCCTTCAGAGCTGAAACTGAGGTTTTCTGAAGAAGATTTTCTGCCTCTGTAGTATCAACTTCTGTTTTGTTCCAGCCTGTTGCTCTATGGAATTCAAATTTACTGGCCTCTACAATTGTGTGAGCCAGTTCCTTAAAATAAGTCTCTCTCTCTCTCTCCACACACATACATACACTATCAGTTCTTCTCTGGAGAACGCTGATGGATACAGACTGGTATTCCCAGCGAGTATGGATATAATCTCTTACATTTTCCCAGTCTTTTTAAATTAGTTTTGATGTCAAGTGGTCAGTTTGGACAATAGGCTATGAGCAGTAGTGACCTGTGTCATTTTTAGTACAAGCCATTGAGGAACCATGTTTTTTCCTCTCTCTTCTAGTCTGAAGTAGGTTGAAAACTATGTGCCCTCTAATTTACCACTGCCTTAAAAAAAAGGCATGCCAACTAGTAGTGGACTGTGATGTGAAAAAAATCAAATCCTTGTTGTGTTAAGTGAGATTTTGAATTTTATTTATTTCACCGGTTTATCCTATCTTGAATGATATACTACCAAAATAGAAAAAAATGAAATCATAGGCTTATTAATCAGAGATCATTTGGTTGTAAGCAAATGAAAAGCCATCTCAATCCATTTCTTAAAAAAGAATGGCTTATATAAGTTTATATAATTAAGTGGTCCAAGAGCAGATCTCCAGGTTTATTCAAAACTGAATCCAGAGAGTCAAAAAACTGTCATCAAGATTTGGGTTTCATTCCTAGCCTAATTCACACTTTTCCTTTTTTTTTTTTTTTTTTTTTTGGACCAACAAGTCATAGGGAATGATTTTAATTCAGCTGACCGGCTATGTCCCTAACTCTGAACCATTCACTGTGGCTGGTCCACGAGGACTAAAATTCAGGGGTCAACTTTGTTCAGAGGTCTATTCTCAGAGATAAGGTGGTTGGGGGACTGTTAAGATCAGCCTCACTCACATCACAAGGTTTGGACATGGATTAGGGGAGATTATTCAAAGGAAAATTGGGCTGCTTTGAGTAGAGGGACAAAGAAAGGCAGGCAAAAGCAACAAATTTCTACTGCAGGGGAGTACAAGTTTTTATGTCTTTTGTATCAGGAGAAAAGAAACTAGATTGCATATATAGAAACACAAATGTATTTGCTGAACATGCTATTTAAAACTACTGAAATGTTGTGGTGAGTGAGTGGTAAGCTGGGCAGGCAACTAAAATCAGGAGAGTAGCTGTTGCAATGTAATAATTCATTTTAACCAAAGATGAAAGAAAGAACTTGCCACATCAAGAGCGTGTATATCAATAATACATCGATCAATGTACAGAAGATGTCACATCTGATTGAAAGCAATTGAAGGGATATTACATCGCTCAAGAAATAAAAGCCAAGGGCAAGTTATTCCATATTGAAATCATAATCGTAATTATTCATTATTTAGATAGTAATGACACATTTAGAACTTGTTCAGAGAGCAATTAACAAGCTGACTATTCAGTCACACTCTAATCCATTTTATATAATCTGAATAAAACTAGTCAAATAGAAAAACTGATTCCAATGGAAAGCTCCTTTCCCCCCCACTATAGTATTTATCTGAATAATTTATAAGAGGTTATAAAGCACATATATGGATGCATGTCTATGT
Source organism: Suricata suricatta (assembly GCF_006229205.1). Classification (NCBI taxonomy): domain Eukaryota; kingdom Metazoa; phylum Chordata; class Mammalia; order Carnivora; family Herpestidae; genus Suricata; species Suricata suricatta. Next base: position 72,418,489 of record NC_043705.1, read on the forward strand.
GTATCCATTATTGATCTAGTGTGATATATAGTTTCATAACTAATAAAGTTAAATAAAACTAAGTATGAGCACAATAATAAATCTTTTGTTTATGTAATAATGCAGTGAATATGTGCTAAAGATTTTAAAATTTTACAAGAAATGATTTTTGTCATTTAAAATGTTTAGGGAATAGTTTAATCAGCAGTTTAGATTGGTAGGGTGGCATTAAGGTAGGGTGCCATTAAGAAGAAAAAAATATCCAAATAATCTTTTTCCCCTTTCTTTTCCTTTATGTTTTTTTTAAGGAAAAAATATTGACTGCAAGTATAGAAATCAAGAGTCTACTAGCAGATGGGAGAAGAGTAAAATTTGGAACATGTTAATTTCCTGCCAAATTTCAGTATTCTGTTCCTGAATTATAATGGGCATGATGAAATGCGTTGATATGATCAAGGTTTCATAGAAGTTTGGAAGTCAACAGACATTCAGTAAATATTGTGTATATAACAAATATCAATACATAAATACAAAAGCTACAAACAAGAGTTTAAAAAGCATCCACTTTTGGGGCGCCTGGGTGGCTCAGTCGGTTAAGTCTCCGGCTTCAGCTCAGGTCAGATCTCAAGTTCGTGGGTTCGAGCCCCGCGTCAGGCTCTGTGCTGACAGCTAGCTCGGAGCCTGGAGCCTGCTTCCGGTTCTGTGTCTCCTTCTCTCTCTGCCCCTCCCCCTCTCATGCTCTGTCTCTCCCTGTATCAAAAATAAATTAAAAAAAAACATTAAAAAAAAAAAGCATCCACTTTTGAAACAAACCAGAGGTCAAAGCTCTGAAACCAGCACCCTTAGGTCATTCTTTTCCTGAATAACTTCAAGATACTTCTTGTGATATTTTAATCTGTTGTAGCAGATTCTTTCCTGAGGTTCTGAATCAGGCTCACTGAACCTCTATTCAAAGTATGTTGATCCAGTAGCTACCATGTCTTGGGCACATTACATGCATTTCTTTTTTTTTCTTTTTTAATCTTTTTAATGTTTATTTTTGAGAGGGATAGACAGTGAGAGGCTGGGTGTGAGCAGGGAAGGGGCTGAGAGAGAGGGAGACACAGAATCTGAAACAGCTTCCAGACTCTGAGCTAGCAGTCAGCACAGAGCCCAACTTGGGGCTTGAACCCACAGACCGCGGGATCACACCCTGAGCCAAAAGCCAGACGCTTAACGGACTGAGCCACCCAGGTGCCTCTACATGCATTTCTCAAAGAAGTGAGAATTCAGGTCTGCCTGACTCCGCGCCCCATCTGCAGTTTCTCAGTCTGCCACACTGCCTCGTCTGTCACACGTGATGTGGGGTATTGTGGTTGTGCCACCCTATTTCTAATTATTCTCTGTTCGCTCCTCCCTAATGCGCACAGAGGCCCCATGGAGCGCTTTCAGCCACCTGATCTCCAGTCCCTTACAAAGTCCAAATCTATGACATGAATCATGCTTCTTAATACTGAATCACGTGGCTCTTTAGTCTCACAGGGAGCAGAAGACTTCTGTTAGTATTTGAGCTCTCTTAGACTAGCTGTGTGATCTCAGACAGAGGGTAGTGTCTCCATCCTCATTCTTTATTCCTTTCATTTACCCATGAGATCCTCTGACCTCTTTTCCCAGCTTTGTGGGAACTTATAGTGATGCCAATGAATTTGACCTTATTTTAAAGGATCTCATATTTTTCTGTTCTTTTATAATTCTTCTATATTAGGTATAATTTTGATCTGTAATTTTGGGGGAAAATATACAACTGTTTTTTTTTACACAACTTGAATGTGGATTTGAGCCCTTCTAGTGTGTGTGTTGGGGGGGAGGGATTACTACTTTTCTTTAGGGTTATGCAAAAGGTTTCAAGGGTTCTCAAGTGTGTGAAAAATGGGAGAATATCCTGGTCCTGCATCCACTGTGTTGGTTGTCACTTAACATTCCTCCTATCAAGTGATGCTGCTGGGAAGAGTGGCTTCTCTACCATTCTTTAGGTACCCTTGCTCTGGAAAAATGCAGATGGCTTCACACAGGTTTTCTGTGCTGACCTCAGGCTTTGTGACGTCTGCTTTGTGAAGAGTCTTAGGTCTTTGAGGCCAGAATTCCACAGATGTCCAAAAGGTTTCTGTCCTTTTTAGTCTCTGGCACTGGTGGAAAGGGTTTGTGAATGTGCACCCAATATTGAAAACCATAAAGTCCTCCAGGGTCTTCTCTAGTCTTTCTTTCAATAGCTATTCTTTCTTCTCTAGGATGAGCCCTTCTCTAAAATTACTCTAAGCATAGCCTCTCTCTCCCCTCCTTCTACCAGGATTACCCAACCTATTAACCACAGGTGCTTTGGGTCCCAATCAAAAGCTTAAGGAGTTGTATTCTTGGTGCCCAACAACTTCTTTCTGCCTCTGAAACCCAAAGCTGTTAACAGGCCTTCGAAGTAAAGGAAATCAGTACAACACTACAAGTTCCTATTTCTAAGGGTTTGGGTAACAGTAATGAAATTAAAGTTGCATTTCTTCTGAGACTCTCCTATAGGAGTGGGATGAAGCAGAAATGATTATCTCAATAAATTCTCCTACGACATTGTTCATGTATATTTTAAAAGGGTGCCAAAAAGTGTAAAGTAGGGATGGTAAATGCATACTTTTGCAGCCACTGGTTTCTGCCTCACCCTTGGCAGATATAGCTAATTAATCATTTCTGTCAATGGTCTACACTTGCTTGTTAATTCACAACATAATGGGTATGACAGCCAGTACTAATGAATTTGAATCGGAAATTGAAATTCGAATACACTTAACATCTTTTCCCTAAATATTATATAATGTGGAAAATTCTGAAATTTGGTGATATTGCCAATGGGGTGGGGCACAGGGGAAAGATGAGTGGCAGTGGGGGAAAGGGGAGAAGGGATGGTTGAAGTTCTGTGTTTCGGAAAGGTCACGTGGAACATGTACTCATCTTGAACCTAGAATTTGCTCTTTAACTTTTGTCCTGAGAACTTTTATATAGTGAGTCCATCCAAGAAAAACCAGGTTTTAGAAGACAGATATATTCTTAAAAAATGTTTAATAAACTTGAAAAGTTACTTGGTTAAAAATGAAGTTTCTAGATAAGAATTCTGGAAAATACTTTCGGAGTGGCCTACCTATTCTTTTACTGATGATGAAGACCTTGTGAAACCAAATTAATATCATAAAGTTAATAAGACAATTTAAAGAAAATACAGAAGAGTTGGAAGTTCCCAAAGCATACTACCTTCAAGATAAGAGAGTATCATGGGCATTTTTCTAAAAAAGAAACGTAAGTGATGAACAGACCAGTGAACTCTTTTTGTGAATGGTCTGGTATAGTAGGGTTCTCCAGAGAAACAGAACCAATAGGAAATATACAATTATACATACATACATGCACACACACACACACACACACACACATATAAATAGAGAAAGAGAGAGAGAGGCATTCCTGAGATTTTTGGCTTTTATTCCATATTTTTATCATAAGGAATTGGCTCATGTGATTCTAGAAGTTGAGAGTCCCGTCCCCGCAGGGTGAGTCACTAAGTTGGAGAAGAGCCGATGGTGTAGTTCAGTTTGACACTGTCAGGCTTTAGACCCAGGAAGAGTCAATGTTTCAGTTTGAGCCTGAAGGCAGGAAAAAGTTGAAGTCTCGCTTCAGCATGTGAGTTAGGAGGTCAGTTACGTGGTCAGTGAGGAGGAATATTCTTTCTCTAGTGGAAGACCATTTCTTTCTTCTCAGGCCTTCAACAGATTGGATGAGCCCGCTCACCCCCATTAGTGAGGACAATCTGCTTTGCTCAGATTATCAATGTAAATATTAATCTCACCCCAAAACACAGAAACACCCAGAATAATATTTGATCAAATATCTGGGCACCCAGTTAATTTGATACAGAAAGTTACTTATCACATCTGAGAACTTTTTCCCCCGAGAAAGCTGAACTGAATACAAAGGGATTTTTACCCTTTGGATTTAGCTTTTTAAGAACATCATACAGACTGCCACTCATTTTAATTAGTTTTATTTAGTTAGTTAGTTTCCCTGAAAGGATTTTAGAAGACCATCCAGATATAGTAGCATTACAATTTCCAGTGTTAGTTCCAGATTACCTACCCAGCTAACTTAATAAAAGCATATTCAATTCTAGTTCAGAAGATAACATTATCTAACCTAATTCCAAGAGGCCAGCCTGTCCAAAGACTAAAAATCCAACTGCATTATTCATATGTTTGCAATTTACTTACTCCACGTCTAATTTGTGTTAGTTAATATGTTTCAGAAATCCACACACAGGCACACTTATATACACATTTAAACCATGCAACTAATTTCAAAGTAAACTTTCCCTGTAGAATTTTCCATATATTATTCCTTTATCTCCATTTTCCCTTTTTCCCAATTTGTTTCAATGGCATTTGAAACCCAACTTCAGATACTTGGTAAGCATTCCTAAGATTTTTGGCTTTTCTTTCCTTTATTTTCTAATGTAAAAGACAAGCAGCTGAGAGAAAACAGAACCAAATTTGGTTGGCCCTGATACAGATTTCAACTATTTATATTCCACAGTTACCAACCAAACTTACTTTTAGGAAAATATTAACCTTAGTCACGATCTAAATTTTATCATATCAGCAAACCTTATAAACTCGGAAATCGAAGCTAATTATATCTAGAGTTAAATCTAGGTTGGTGGCATGTGAATTTATAAAATCATAAAATCACAAGATAATCCTCACTTTTCTAATTCACTTCTGGAAAATGCATTATAAACACATTGTATTTTCTCACAGGAACCTAAAATTGAGGATGCATTCCTGCTAAGTAACTCACCACCAAATAAGTCATGGTTGTGACTAATGACACATGATGAAAGCAAAGAGAAAATGATAAACCTATAATAAATTGAATAATAAAATTATTTTATAAATGTAATAGGATTAGAAAATTGTTTTTTCTATGTTTTTTGAGATTTTACTAAAAAAACTCCACTCTAAAATGTTGTCAAGTAAGTAATTTAAAATATTGAAAAAACCCCACCATAAACACTACACTGGTCACAGAAAACGTGGATATTTGCCCTATAGGCAACCGGTCCCTAAGCTCCCTTGCAGTTCAAATTTCAGCTTGAACAAAGAAACTGATACAAAGTTAAAGTAACTTGTCTTAGGACACACAGCTCGTCAGAGTAAGTGTCAGGACTAAAAGCCAGTCCCCCTCTTCTTTTAGATGTTTATTTATGTATTTTTGAGAAATGGAGGGGGAGAGGCAGAGAGAGAGAGAGAGAGAGAGAGAGAGAGAGAGAGAGAATCGCAAGCCAACTGCACAGAGCCCATCTCGGGGCTAGAACCCATGAACTGTGAGATCATAACCTGAGCTGAAATCAAGAGTCGGACACTTAACTTACAGAGCTACCCAGGCTCCCTGTAAAACCCAGTCCTTTTGAATTTAGCTAATATGTCTTCTGTGTCAGGGAAGGAACACGTGGAGATGCACTTTTAAAAATAGGCAAGACTATGGGAAGAGAGGGCATCCTGGGCTGAGGGAACCCCAGGAGCAGTGCCCCAAATAACCTGCCATCAGGGAAGCCAGGCAGTTCCCAATGTGAGCAGGAAAGTACTCGGGAATGCAAGCAAGGAGAACCTGTCGCCCTCTCTCTTCCCCAGGAGAGGTGCAGGCAGGGTAAGGGTAACAATGAATCACTGACTCCTGCCATGTAGCCTTTTAAATTCATTTATTCAAATGTGTTTGTTTAAGAGCTGCTGTATTCTATATTCTATATTCTATGAAATATAAATATAACAATATATTTTATGATGTCCAGAAATGGAAAAAAATTGAAAAGTAAAGTTAACATACATTAGACACAGATAAAATGAAGACACTAACTAAAGAGCAACAAATCATTTCAACAATAAGGTTGATTGCCTTCTTAGAATTGATCTCTGCTTTGGGACTGATTGGAATGAGCCATGTGGCTTAATAACTATCCAGGGAAGTTCTACTAAAAACTTGTTTCTGATCAGTTTTCTTGTAGCAAGCAGAAACACTTAAAATTATATTGCTAACCCCACTCTGCTCAATATTGTTTACCCTGTTAACATTTGGACACTGCAGCATTTAAATATTTGACGGCATCATTAAGCACTTTAGAAATTGAAGAGAGGTCCCTTCTTGCTCATCTTTGTTCTGTCTTTAGGCCTTTCCTTTTCTACATCTACTTCACACATAAAGGACAGCTTTGAAAGAAAAAAAATTCAATATGGATTTATTCAAGCAGAGACACGCAGGTCCCTAACTCACAAGGAAACTGTTGGGCAACACAGACTTTCTTTAGCTGGGAAGTCTGCTTCCTTCTTCCTATCCTTCCAGGCCTGCAAAAGATTTGCTAGATGAACCGTCTATGGACAGTGCAGACTAAGCAGGTGAAGTTGCTAAGAAAGAAAGTTCAGGTGTCAATCAGACAGACTTGAAGGAACAAGAATACCCAAAGCACTAAACAAAAAAGGGAAATGGTATCTGGTGCTGCTTCCTAGTCGACAACTAAAATTATTCAGATTTCCCACTATATACTCCAAATGCCCTCTATTTATAACCACAAATTCTTTGTAACAGGCTTCCTTTAAGAGGAGAATTTTTCTTCTTCTATTTTTAACAGGTTTTTCTGCTGTAATACATCATAATTCATAATTTCTGAGTTTGTGCTACTATCTACTCATGTCCTGGTTTTAGATAAACGTAGACATTCTTAGATAAATGACTAATAATTTCATTTATGTTTTTCTGATATTTGAAGAATATCTAGTTTCTCTGATGTAAATCTTAGGTTTACATGTGAATTGACAACATGCCATACCCTATAATAAATACATAACCCTGAAGTGTTCTCATTTGATGATCTTTTCTCTGTCTGATATTAATGTAACAGTGATTTGCATCCACTTGCAAGCTGTGTGACCTTAGGCCAGTTATTTAACCTCCTAATGTTTCAATTTCTTCAATTGAAAATGGGAATGATAGTAATAAAATCTCAAAAATTGTTGATTATTGATAGACTCAAATAAATTAACATTATAAAACATATAAACAGTGTCAGATTCATAATAGGTACTACATGCATGTTTGTTAAATAAATAAAATACTTTTCACTCTTTTTTTTTAATTTGAGAGAGAGAGAGAGAGAGAGAGAGAGAGAGAGCACGTGCAAGTGGGGGAGAGCAGCAGAGGGAGAGAGAGAATCTTAAGCAAGCTTCACACTAAGGGTGCCCGATGCAGGGCTCAATTCCATGACCCTGGGATTATGACCTGAGCTGAAATCAAGAGTCAGATGCTCAAAAGACTGAGCCACCCAGGCGCCCCAGCCCTCTTCAAAATATATATGCAAACAACTATGTAACACTGGACTTCTCAACTAATAGACTAACTTACTTTCTTCTCTGGTCTTCCTTTTAATTCTACTCCCTATTCTATTAGGCTTCAGAAGGACAAAATATCTGGAAAGACCGGCCTTGTGTATGGCATCTTTTCAAACCTGGGACTACAAATTGTTATCAGGTAGCATACTTTGGAAGCAAGTAATAGAAAATTCAGTTCCATCCCACTGGTGTAAAGTGGCTCACAAAGTCCTGCACCAAGGCAGAATGGGTGTCAGGGCTGGCTTAACTCAGTGAGGGTAGCTCCATTTCTTTGCAATTTTTTTTTGACTTTGTTCCTTTTAGTACAATGGGTTTTTCTTTAGGCAGACTTGTCTCATGGGGGCAAAATGTCTTTGGGAACTCTAGGTTCCATACAGTGGAGCATATAAAAGATGAGGGGTAGTCTAATCTGCTTTTAAAAGCAAAGAGGTTTCTTACCAGAAACATCCAGAAAACCTTTCTTTATGACTCCCTGGCCCTTATTAGTTTACAACTAATTCCTGAACCAAGTTTTGAGGCTAGGGTCAATCAACTTTAAAAACATTGGTAATGATGTGAGAAGTAGATGCCTGAACAAGAGTAGAATCACATTAGAAAGACAGAGGAGGAATAGATACTGGTAGAAAACCACTGACGTCTACTGTGTAGGTTATGGTCTCCATAGGACGAGAATAGAAATGCATTAGTGTCAGTAATAGATGTCTGAATGAGGAAACAGCTATGGCTAGTGCACCTTCAAATTCCACAAAGTGGTATTTTGAATGATGTATATCATTTTTAGAGTTTTTTTGGTTTATTTGGTTATTAAGATCAGGCATAATCAAGAGTAAGTAAGCAACCTTATCTATCCATGGTACTGACTCCACCTACCTGGGTGGCACAAACCTAACTGTAGTTTCTGGGCTTATTAAAAAAATATATTATTAAATGTTTTACTTTTTACTTTGAAATAAAGATATTTTGAAATAAGGAAGATCTCTTTTGCAGTGCTGGTGGAAATGCAAACTCATGTAGCCACTCTGGAAAACAGTATGAAGGTTCCTAAGAAAATTAAAGATAGAACTACCCTACGACCCAGCAATTGTACTATTAGGTATGTATCCAAGGGACACAAGTATGCTGTTTCAAAGGGGCACATGCACCCCAATGTTTTCAGCAGCACCATCAACAATAGCCAAAGTATGGAAAGAGCCCACATGTCCATCAATGGATGAATGGGCAAAGAAGATGTGGTGTGTATATGCATATATATATATATGTATATATAATGGAGTATTACTCTACAATCAAAAAGAATGAAATCTTGCCATTTGCAACTATATGGATGGAACTAGAGGATATTATGTTAAGCAAAATTAGTCAGAGAAAGACAAATATCATATGACTTCACTCATATGAGTACTTGAAGATACAAAACAGATGAATGTAAGGGAAGGGAAGCAAAAATAATATAAAAACAGGGAGGGGAACAAAAGATAAAAGACTTTTAAGAATAGAAAACAAACAGAGGGTTGCTGTAGGGGTTGTGGGAGGGGGGATAGTCTAAATGGGCAAGGGGCGTTAAGGAATCTATTCCTGAAAAATTTGTTGCACCATATGCTGACTAACTTGGATATAAATTAAACAATAAATAAATTTTTTAAAAAAGGAAAAAACAGATTGTACTCTCCACAGTTTTCATCCTTTGTTCTTAGGATGAAACCTAAAGTATTACAAATGGCCTTCGTGACTTAGTTTCTACCCATCTTTTCCGTTCCTCTGTTATGCTTCTCTTCACTGTCCATAGTCCAGTAAAAATGGCTGCACTTTAATTCTTTGAACTACTTCCCTTGTGCCTTGGAGTTTTTATTTACATTGTTTTTGCTTTATTTTTATTTTTTTAAATGTCTATTTTATTTATTTTTGAGAGACAGAGAGGGAGAGAGAGAACAGGGGAGAGGCAGAGGCAGAGGGGGAGAGAGAATCCTAAGAAGGCTCCACACTCAGGCTCCACAAACAATGAGATCATGATTGGACACTTAACCAACTGAATGGCCCAAGTGCCCATTCATTGATTTTGTTTTCAAAGCTTTCTGTTCCTCTTTATCTATCCTTCCCCACCACAAAAGGCAAGGGAGTAGAGAATCTCAAGAAGATGATAGCAATCCATTTGTCAAAGGCATCTCAGAAGTCTAATGATGCAAAACTGAATAATTTCCATTGGGATTATTTAGAAAAAGGTCATTAAATTAATGACTATTATTTCAAGGATAGCAGAGGCAGAGAAGGCACAATGGAGGTTGAAGAATGAATTGGAGATTGAAGAATGAATTGGAGGTCTGGAAGTGAAGACAATTATTATAGGTTGTCTTTGGGAAGCTTTTGGGGAGTCTTTGGGAAGACTGTCTTTGGGCAGGAAAGAAGGATAGAAAACTGTCTATCTAAGTAGGACATCGGGTCAAGACACATTTGGTTTATTTGTTTGAGATTTGAGAGACCTGCGAATAGTCACAATCAGGACACGCTGAATATAGTCTCTCCTTGGAGTGCTGTGGACTTGTCTTTGCAAGGCCGGCTCCGGAATACAACAAACACTAAATCTTGCAATTGGGAAGGGCAATCTCTTCACCAACTCATCTCATTAGAATTGTCTCTTCACTTTTTATCTCTATTTTCTGTAAGCACTTGGGAACCTGAACTCCACTCCTGCCTAGCACTCCTTTTATTGACAGAGTTGATGAAGTTTACATTTCCCTTGGATTTCCTTCTTTTTCAATGACCTGTCCTATGATCCTTTCCAATTGTCCTAGGGATGTAATGTATACCTAGCACGTTTATGCCAAAAGATAACTTACAATATGAATAAATGCAGTGATTTTCAAACTTTTGAAAACAGTAGAATCCCTTATTCAAATAAATTGTCAAAACATTAGATCACAATGTTACCTCTAAAAGAAGGCCTGCAGAAGTAGAGACTTACTCACACATACCCTAATCTCCCTAATCTAGGAAGCTGCCTAGATACTTTTCAAAAACTTATAGGATTCAATGGAATATGAACATTTCTGTGCTGGCTCTTAGTAATATTATTATTTTATTACATGAATTAACGTACAGTGCTTTTTATAATTAAAAAGCATTATAAAGGTCTCTTGGAGAGAATACAATGTAACCAATTATAGAAAATTTAAGATAGTGGTAAAACTATTTTAAGGCTGGTGGGCTTTATAATTTGGCCTTTTTTAATGTTCATAAGATTGCTCTATAACTTCAGAGAATTTCAAGATCTCCTTTCCTTGTTTTATTAAAAATTTTTTTATTGTTTATTTTATTTTTGAGAGATAGACAGAGACAGAGTGTGAACAAGAGAAGGCCAGACAGAGAGGGAGATACAGAATCTGAAATAGGCTCCAGGCTCTGAGCTGTCAGCACAGAGCCTGATGAGGGGCTTGAACTCATGAGCCATGAGATCATGACCTGAGCCCAAGTCAGACACCTAACTGAGCCACTCAGGCACCTCTCATGTTTTATTTTTAAAGCAGATGGGTAATATTTGATTGATTGATTGATTTAACATTTTTTAAACATTTATTTATTTTTGAGAGACAAAGAAAGACAGAGTAGGAGTGGGGGAGGGGCAGAGAGAGACACACACACACAGAATCCTGTGTCAGCACAGAGCCTGATGTGGGGCTTAGACCCACGAACTGTGGATCATGACCTGAGCTGAAATTGGACACTTAACCAACTCACCCCCCCCAAGGGCTTCAGAAAATTGATATAGAGAAAAGATTCTCTGTCCTTGCTTGGCACATGCACAAAGTTGGTACTTAATAAATGTTGATGATGTTGAGGAACCCCGTAGAATTGAAGAAGTACAAATGTCAGGTTAGAGTACCCAGCTGCTTATAGAGCAACTCTGTTAGGGCACGAGTGTTTGTTCTCGACTCTGGCCAGGGCCACAGTTCTTGTTTGAGCAAATTTTGGAATATACAACTCCATGGAACACTATGTGCTCCATGAAGTAATGGACGTTATAATGTGACTATGAGCAATTTTTGTACCTGGTGATTGTCTTGAGGGAGGAGGACATTTTTCTTATTTGCTCAAAGTCATCTTTTAGATTGGCACCTTGTTTAGTTATTGATTGGCTGAGTTCAGAGGACTGACTCAAGTTCATTTGACACTGAAGAATCTGAAATGTAAACCACATGCTGAGAATAACAATAGCAAGTGAATGGAATTCCCTCTGTAGGTGATATTGCATTGTTATGCTCATAGGAGAGTCTATGTGGAAAATGAAGCTTTATGTAGAAGCCCGTGTGATAAATGTGTGTGTTGGAGATTTCTTGTTTTCTTTGTCATCTTTTCCTTTGGGAATTGCTCTTACTCATTCCATGTATCTCTTTAGGACCTGCCAGTAACAATGTTCTTCTAGCAGGCCATGTGGGTGGGCATGTAGAGTGAGCCTACTATAATACCTCATTTCCTTAGCTGTAGTGTTTGACCAAAAGATGAGCCTAGAATGGCCCAAGGTGGGCCAATATAAAATGTCTGAGAGAAAAGAGCTTTCCTTTTCCTCTTGGATCATGTTGAGTGTGGCCCTCTGTTCTCTGCCTCAGAGAGTAGTAATGAAGGAGTGGCACAAAGAAAAGTCAAGCTGGGAAACTGGATGTTGTTGGGGACAAGAGCAGGGAACAAGTAAAGAAGAAGATGACAATGTTTGAATTCCTGAAAGGCCTGAGGCCAGCTCCATCCATAAATATTCTAACCAAGTTCCCTTTCCTACTTAAGTATCCTCGAGTTGAATTTTTTCCACTCGGAATTGAAACATTTCTCACTAATGCATTTTGGAATCAGAACAAGAGGTCTTATCTGAGGTCCATTAGGCCTGCTCTTCTAATGACATGGGCTGCACCTGCTGCATGATGAGGGCCATCCTTTTTTTTTTTTTTTAAGTTTATTGTCAAATTGGTTTCCATACAACACCCAGTGCTCTTCCCTACAAGTGCCCTCCTCCATCACCACCACCCGTTTTCCTCCTCCCCCTTCCCCTTCAACCCTCAGTTCATTTTCAGTATTCAATAGTCTCTCAAGTTTTGCGTCCCTCTCTCTCCCCAACTCTCTTTCCCTCTTCCCCTCCCCCTGGTCCTCCATTAGGTTTCTACTGTTCTCTTGTTAGACCTATGAGTGCAAACATATGGTATCTGTCCATCTGTTATTTCTCTTAGCATGACACCCTTGAGGTCCATCCACTTTCCTACAAATGGCCATATTTCATTCTTTCTCATTGCCATGTAACACACCATTGTATATAAATACCACATCTTCTTGATCCATTCATTGGGTGATGGACATTTAGGCTCTTTCCATGATTTGGCTATTGTTGACATTGCTGCTATGAACATTGGGGTTCATGTGCCCCTATGCATCAGCACTTCTGTATCCCTTGGGTAAATCCCTAGCAGTGCTATTGCTGGGTCATAAGGGAGTTCTATTTTTGGTTTTTTGAGGAACTTCCACACTGTTTTCCAGAGTGGCTGCACCAGTTTACATTCCCACCAAGAGTGTAGGAGGGTGCCCATCTCTCCACACCCTCGCCAGCATCTATAGTCTCTTGATTTGTTCATTTTAGCCACTCTGACAGGCATGAGGTGGTATAAGGGCCATCCTTTGGAGGTGAACTTACACATCCATCTTCTCTGACTCTACATTTTAAGATTTTGGTAGGACACTTCCCTCTGTCATCATATTTTCCTTCAAATTGAGGATAGTACAAATTATTCTATTATAGCTTTTATAGTCATGACCCTTGTTATTTTGAAGAATTTTGTTTCTCCCTGAGTCTCTTTAGACACACATTTCTGAAACATATATTAGGTTCATCTGTAGGTGCCATTTTTCCTTTCTTTTACTTTGCTATGGATTATAAACCAGATCATTCGCTTAGTAACAACCTCCTGCAGGAAAACAATAGCATCAATAGTATTATGCATTATAGTTTAAATAATGTTAAAAATGTCTTAAAATTCTAAAACTACAATAGTAAATTTCATCCATAAGGTGAATTTAGAAATTCTTCTAAATTTCATTCCCAGCAGATCACTTTATGTCACTGTTTTGGGAACATCTAGCAGAATCCTCTATGATATTTACTATTTCTACTCAAAATAAAATAGTTTTTCTTAGAGCTGTTATTTGTTATTTGTTATTAAGTTTCTTTAGTCTTTTGTAAGATAAAATTAGGTGTCCCAGGATAAAGAAGCCCAACTATATAAAGGTGCTTTTAAATAAATTGATGTAATAAAGCATAAGCTTCCTCTAAATTATTTCGTGAATCTCTTCCTTGGTGTCTTAGCAGGCCACTGGCAGGGGCACAGAGTAATGGCGGCTGAGTTTTGGCCCTACTTTTCAACTCTTCACCATGAGCTGAGGCTTTACTGAAAGTTTCAGGCAAACACTTGTTACCATAGCTAAATTTTAGAAAACAGTACCACTACAGGAGAGAAGGGGGAAAGAAAGACTTATTTCCTTTTTACCCACTAATAACCTGCTACCCTATTTTCACTCACTTTTTATTAAATGAGATGCTAATGAAATAATATATGTGAAAGGGCTCTGTGTAATGTCAAATGCCCGTTTAAAAGGCATCCTTCCTTATTTCACTATCATCAGCTCTTCTTCCCTCCAATAGCTTTTTCTGATTATGATTCTCTGGTATATTGTGTGGTAGAGAGAGAATCTGATTTAGAAGAGAGAGAACTGAGTTTCAGTCTTGGGTCTTCAATATGTTTCACAACTTCTCTCCAAGCCTCACCTTTTTGTTTTTGATTTTGTAAGTTAGAGAAGATTATGATTGTGTCACCTATCTGAACAAAATGAGAGAGGCATATACACACACATGACCTTTGATAGAAAGACTTAGAACAATGTACAAATGGGCCCAGAAGTGTGATTTTTGACTGATATTCCTAGAACAAGATTCATGCACACACACACATACTCATGTACACATATGCCTAGATGATCTTTCCAACCATTTTAACCACTGCTTATTCAGAGGACCTCAAGGGCTAATTTCAGATGTAATATGTGTCAAGAAACACTTTCAAGGCTCTTTCACAGGTAGCCAGGAAACTTGATTAGACTTATCTTAGATGCCACATATCATATTGATCAATTGACATCCTGGGAAGTTAATACATTGGTATTGGGATAGAATTCCTTTAATAAATACCCACCAGTTCAGTTCAGTAAGAATGATTCAATGCCATTGATAAACAGTAGGGTCAGGAAGTGAGACATTTGACTTTTGCTTTTTAAATTTTTAAAAAATATTTTAATGCTTTTTATTTATTTTTGGAAGAAAGAGCGAGTGGGGGAGGCGGACAGAGGATCTGAAGCGGGCTCTGCACTGACGCAGCCAGCCCCATGAGGGGCTCAAAGTCACGAGCTGCAAGATCATGACCTGAGCAGAAGCCACTCAACCACCTGAGCCACCCAAGCACCCCGTGATTCTTGCTTTTCTGAAGTGAAAACTGCTGTACGTCCAGCTGCCTTTTGACAGGCCCACACTCCGTCTGCAGCCTGTTGTAGATCCAGCTACTGAGTGGAAATCGAGTTAATGGCATCTCCACTTCTCTTCATTCTCCCCCTTCTCTGAAATTAGAGCCTGTGTTCACTTGTAGCTGATTATACTCATTCATTTCTGCAGATGAAACAATTACACACTTACAGTTTGTTCTGCAATGTGCTTAACTTTTCTCTTTTATATATATTTTATTAATAGCTGTTAGTAAAGTTACAATTTTATTTTAATACACATGCCTCACATTATCTCACAGGATTATTGAAAAGATGGAATTAAATATGGTCTGAGAAAGTGCTATTGATCTAAGTAGTTAGTGTGGAATTGGCAGCAAAACTGAATACGATATGAAATGATGGGTCAAAACTAAAAAGAAAATTGAGAGGGGGTTCATACAAGAGAATTGGGGTCTAGCCAAATTGAGATTCAGGAAGGTCAGGTGTAGTATATATGTTAATGAGCATGTGAATCTTCAGAGACAGGCCTTGTTTTGACTTTCTTTTCTGCCATTTATCATCTGGGTGACCTTGGACAATTAACTTTCTTGTTTGCAGTCTCCTCAGCTATAAAATGAGGATATCAGAGTTTAAGAATGTTCTGTGAAAGAGAAGAAAACATCTGAGACTTGTGGAGGTGAACAGCAACTTTTGCTTGTTCTTGCCAAGTCAGGGTGAGAAGATCAAATAACTACCTAGTCCATCTCCATCTTTTAAGGAGACATCTCCTTGAAGTTGTAAAAATCAAATGAGATACTATGTTATAAGTTAAAGTGTTTATATGTATCATATGTATCATATATGTTTTAACTATGTTATAAGTTAAAGTGTTTGTAACAAAGTAAGACACTCAACAAACACTAGTGTGGTAACCAGCCTCTGAGATGGCACCCGGGGATCCCACCTCTTTCTACTCACACTCTTGGGCCATTCCTTCCCATATGGCACCTGGCTTGGTCTGTGTGACAACAAAATACAGTGGAAGAGTCACCTCTGGGGTTGGGTGATAGATCATAGTTTTCATTCATCTGAGGTTTTCCCTCTGTCTACGGAGCATGTCCTAGCTATGGGGGAAGCCGTGTTGTATGCAGTCATACGGCAAGTCCCGCATGGCTTGGAACTGAAGTCTCCTGCCAACAGTTTCCTGAGCTTGGAAACAGATCCTCCAGATCCAGTCAAGCCTCATAATTGCAGCCCCAGCTGGCGCTCCGATTGCAGCCTTGTGAGAGATCACGAGCCAGAGCCCATGCAAACTATGAGATTAGAAGTACTACTTTAAGCCACTAAATGTGAGGTAATGTGCTATGTAGCAGTTAAAAACTAATACATATAGCTATTATTTGGAGATCTGGGAAGTGAGGGTTAAAATAGAAATGCAGATGGAGTCAGTGGTAGGGGTGAGAATTTAAAAAATTTAAGTGGATTTGGGGGTGGGAAGGAGATGTTAAGCACTGGTATCCTAAGCCAATTTCTTTTTTGTCATCTACTGAGGGTTTCTAAGCCAGGGCTTTCCAACTGGTGTGCAGTGAATTGGGTACTGATCTTATTTCGAGATGTTGGATTTTTTCAGTTGTTCAGGTGATTCGATAAGATCTTGGGCCTGGTCATCTGGGGCCTTGGAAGTCTCCTTTCTTTATGCCTATGAGATGTACAGTATTCTTATTTTTCTATATGTGCCATCATGTGAAAACAGCTGGGCAGCCCTGGCATTTATAGGGTCAGCATCTTTGCTTTGGGTAGAGAGACATGAGACCAAACTTCATATAAAATCTGAATTGAGAAGGTTGGACTAAGTAAAAAAAAATTTTTTAAATCTAATATCCTATGGTCTGTACCTTTTTAGAAGATTTCCAGATAAAGATCAGCAGACCACATGCTCTACAGGGCCCTTTCCAGCTCTTAAATTTCCAGAATTTTAGATCTAATGGAATTGAACTACAGGAGGTCACTAGGATTCAAGGTCAGACAATTTCATGGTCATTCAACACCCTGTAAAATTCTAGGGTAGGCCTTTTTGGATCAGTTTTGGGGCTTATTATGTTTTCTCATCATGTGGGGTTAAGAGCATAAGCTCTGGATTCACATTGCATGGATTCAAACTTTAACAGAGTGACCTTGAGTCTCACTTTCCTCAATTATACTAGCAATTTTATCCATTGCACAGGATTGCGGCAATGATTACTGAACTATCCCATGTCAAGTGCTTAGAACCATGACCGCCTGGTATATAATTAATGACTAACAGCGTTTGTCATGGGCATTGTTAGTACTGTTCCTGACCCCTGGATACAAACTTCCTCCTAGTAGCTCTAATGCTTGAAACCAGGGCTGGATTAGGCCTTCCTGCACGACAGCAGGACGGGGCAATGGTGTCCCAAAGCTACGCCTCTTCTGTCCTTTTCCCTTTTCTTGCCTGAGAAGATCTCGCCTTAGAAGATGAAATGTCTTTTGTAGTTAATTGTTCATCTTACCTTGACTTGGCAAGAATACATATAGGCTATTGTTTACCTCAGATTTTTTTTACTTGGTAAAATAAAAGGGTAAGACTATGTGACTTCTAAGGTTTCTTTTTGTTATAATAATTCTATACATTTATAAATAATAGAAGGGATGTACAGGTAAGTGACATTAGTGGTGGAGGAAATCAGTCAATTGCACTTTCAAGCTTTAAAGAGTTTATCTGGACAATTTAGATAAACACTTGGCTTCCAAGGTCTATATTGCATGTGAACTAAGTCTAGTTTCTGGAAAAAAGGAGAAATATCTTAGTAATTATATTATTAAAATTTTATTCAATTTTGATACTAAATTTTGTGTTTTACATCACAAAGATATCTATATCCGTCTATATCTACATGTTCATATTTGTATATACCAAAAGTAACTACCATGTAAAAGAAAGATTAAGGCATTATTTACTGATGAGTTTAATTTTTAAAACATTAATAGTAAAATTAATATTTTCATCCTGCAGTCTTACTTTTCATGCATTTAAAAAAATAAAGTAACTGTTCTGTTAATTAAAGATGGAAATTTCTCAAAATGTGGCAGGAACAATAAATAGAGTTTTAGGAAGGCAGTTGAAGGATTCTAAGTAAAAAGGAATTCTTCACATTAAGTAGATACCTTTCCCTTCTCTCCTTTCCAGATTATCAGGGTTAAAATAAATGCCATAAAACTGCCAGCAGAGGTCGTCAGTCTCATAGTTTATCAATTCTATTTATTGAACGATCTCTCTCCCTAAGGTATAATAGTGATTTCAAGGACTCCATTGCTTACTTTGAATAACTAATCACAATGAATGGCCTACAGGCTTACACTACTAAATGAAAAAAATATATTTAAGTTAAAATTACAATTAATATGTACAACAGTGTGTAATGTGCTAGAAAACATTATAGAGATAAAAACAAACTAGGAAATAAAAATGCAAGTTACCTGTTTTTAAATCGGTGGTTTCAGAGAAATTCAGCGGATACCAGTTAAGAATGGTGAACTCCTCTGTTGTTTCCTCATTTTGATCCATCGCTCTATTTCTGAGAGAAAAATAAGAGGATTCATATAGGAACTTTGTTAGGCAAAAATTATGAATGATCTATGTTTTTTCACTAAAGATGAATTTTAGATTTTTAAAAAATTTTAATGTTTATTCATTTTTGAGAGAGAGAATAGTTTGACTGGGGAGAGGAAGAGAGAGGGCGACAGAGGATCACAAGTGGGCTCTGGCTGGCATGGGCTCGAACTCAGGAACCATGAGACCTGACCTGACGTGAGCTGAAGTCAAAGCATGTGTCAAAGAGGGTGGGCAAAAGGGTGTAACTCCGTGACCTGAGATCGATACAAATGCTAAGCATGTGGAGGAGGCATTATCTCATGGCTAAGAAACAATGTAATGGGGGCTAGATACAGAGGAAGGAAAGATTTGAAGAGGTGAAATTATGATAAATAATCTCAAAGTAAGAAAAAAAAGAAAGATATTTCTAGACAACTGTCTGCTCACCTTAAAAAAAATCTTTTCAAGGCTGTTTGCTGTTTTTGTTTTTCTGATACTTTTCTGCTTCCTACCTTTTTCCTTTTTTTTTTTTTCTTTTTTCTTTTTTTGTGGTTTCTGGCTGTCTTGGGAATTGTAAAGTCTTAGAAGTCAAACAAAGAGAAGCTAATAATGAGAATATGGAAGAAATTCTTGGCTTTACTTAAAGGTTGATCTAGGAGACACTAAGTACCTATGAAAACTAAGCAATCTTTTAAGATGTTTTTTAAAAGCTTCTGCAGATGAGGCAGGTGGCACTTAATTAAATTCTTGGTAGCTTTTAGAGCACATAAACATCTTTGGAAAAGGACTTGTTTCTCTTCCTTCTATACCTCAACCAATGTAACCGAGTAAGAAAGAAGAAGCAAAGAGAATGCTATTGTCATTTTTAATTTGTTTGTTGAGTGTGACTGTTCATTTTCCTTCTGAAAAGCAGGTTCTCCAATATTCTCAGTGCTACCCAGAATGATCTGTGTAACTAATTTTCACATACACAACGATATAATAGGCATAGGTATGCATGGAGGTCTCTTCAGGATCAGTTCTCAAAGGTTTTGGTTTTACTTAAAGATATTTGTGGTACATATAGTGTTTTGTTAATTCAAATGCTGTATATACCCAGCACAGCATTTGCTTGGTGCATTAAAAATGCTGTTTAAGTATATATATTTAATTTTTATGTCTTTTTTTCATAAACCTCGTTATGTGCTAGTATTTATCTGAGGCATTTCATTTTACTCAATGTTCTTATGAACAATATTTAGACTTCTGAATAGCAATAACTATCTCTAAAATGTTTGTTGACCAAGTGAAAAATATAATAAAGTGAAATTATTCTATAACATATTACAAAGAGTTATACACAAACTCAAAAACATGTCTGTTTTATATACAAATGAGATCTTAAAAAATGTCCAACCATATTATTGAACCCTTAAAATAATATTTCATTAGACCCAGAAGCTTATGTATTATTTTATAATTATGTTCATATATATTCTTATATTCTCTTCAGATAGAAAGTGAATCTATAAATCTCATGACTTATATTGGTAGATTTTACTTCAGTTCTTTGGCTGTTATCCTATATTTGGGTGTTTTCCTGTGACTTGGTAAAGTTGAGGGAATTGGATTTTATTCCCAATTTTCTTTCTCCAAGTAATAACAAATGTCTTAAAATACAGGTAAAATATTATCTTTTTCTTACCAACTACCCTCAAATAAAATAAATCAGACTACTCATTTATAAATCAAACCTGAGGCATTTATTGCTCAAGGGTCATGGATGCTCTTTTCTCTGTATTTCTTAATCAGTGGGGCTTCTAATCTAGCATGGTACCTACTATTCTTTAGGGAAAAAGAAAAGTCAGGGGACCTGGCTAGTGTCCCGCAGGGACTGGCATTGGAAAAGCACTAAACATTGGCCAGGGGGTGACAAAAGCTACTTAGAGTTCCTTCTTTACACAAATAAATGTTACAAGACATTCAGAATACAGTAAAATGTAAATCGTGAAATTAGTTTTGAGGGGTGAGTTTTAGAAGCACACTTTTCTTTTAGGGCTTGAAAATTTAGTCAGTAATACCCAGAGTACAACGATTTCTTTTCACATATTTCAAAGCCATTTTATACTCATTTACTCCTGTTTAGTTCCTAGCTGATGAGTTACTCACAACCCTTAATCTTTCTCACCTCATTAGTTTTCAATTTTGCACATGAAATATCTCAAAAATGACTGCTGCCTTCCTATAGAGAAATGCTGATGTGCTCAGGCTACCTTACCAAGAAGAACTGAAGGGGGAAGGAGACGCAGGGAAAACAGGCAACTTCTTCAAGGCCACTTACCTGGTAGAGGTGGCTTGGTTCCTAAATCCCCACACTGGAGTTAGACGTTGGCATTTTAAGAGAGTGATGGTGCTAGTTTTGGGACAATATGATCTTCTGGTTAAATTAAAAATAGAAATAATTTTAAAATTGAAGTTGAATTTGAAAATTTTCACTTTAATATTCATTACTGATTTCCATTATATTCGAAGGGCAAGAAGCATTATTCTGAAGTTAAATCAAACCCAAACAAACAAAAATGCAGAAAACTTACAACATTTGACTGTGTTAAGCACTTTTACACTAAGATAGAGGCAAATATCCCGGGCTGATATATAGTCCAGATTATTATTATTATAAATCATTTTATGTCATTGTCAGTAACTCAACACAGGAATGTGTCCGAATAAGACTGCCTTGTTATTTTGATAAAGGGACAATTTGGAGGTCTTCTCCTGCTCCTAAAATTATTTTTGTCTTTTGGATATTTATTATTTCTATCTTCTGAAAAAAAAGAGAATTATAATCTCTTTGCAATGCTATACTACCTTTCCAGTGTGTAAAAAATGTTAAATCAAGGAAGGATTCTATTTAACATTTGGTAAATGTGAATTTAATTAGATATGATGTCATAGGGGATAAGCTGACTGGTTTGTATCCCGTTCCTTCTTCTTCTTTTTTTCCCCCAGATCTTGTTCCTGATACTGTATGTCTAATCGGGGCAGTAAGACTGAATCTATTTTTCAACATTTCTGTTTGTTTGTTTGTTTGTTGTGCAGTGTTGGGGAAGTTGGTCTGCCGTATGATCTGACTGTTTTGGGCTGTGATAGAAGCTACACATTAGACAGGAAACAAAAACTTCAGATAAAGGTTAGTCTATACGCTTGCCTCTGTCCGCAGTTTTGCCCTTCTACATTTATCAAAAATATGAAGAATTAATTGGGGCAGAATATTGAAATAGATCTAATTTTTAAATTGTTCTATAATACTGAGGTTTAAAAAATAGAGTTGACAAGGGGCTGGTGGAAAGGATATATTTGTTTATAAACTTTTCTTTAAGCTTTCCTATTCTTTCATTTCATTTATTTATTTACTTAAATTTATTTTTGAGACACAGAGACAGCGCTAGCAGGGGAGGGTCTGAGAGAGAGGGAGACACAGAATCCAAAGGAGGTTCCAAGCTCTGAGTTAGCTGTCAACACAGAGCCTGACGCAGGGCTTGAACCCATGAACCGTGATACCATGACCTGAGCCGAAGTCGGATGCTTAACTGACTGAGCGACCTAGGCGCCCCTCTTTCATTTTAGAGAATAGCATTATAGGGGTACCTGAGTGGCTCACTCAGTGGTTAAGCATCTGACTTTAGCTTAGCTCATGATTTCACAGTTCATGAGTTCGAGCCCCAGGTTCCACATTGGACTCTGTGCTGTTGGTGCAGAGCCTGCTTCAGATCCTCTGTCTCCTTCTCTGCCCCTCCACTGCACATGCTCTTTCTCTCTCTCTCATTCTCTAAAATAAACATTAATGAAAAAGAAAATAACACGATACTTTCCCCCACACTTGTTATTTTCTTGTCATTTAAATGTTGTCATTAATATACAAAAATTTTTTACCTAGAATTTTATTCATTATGAATTTATACTAATTTGAATAGGGACTTCGCTGAAATTTACCTTTATCTTTTTAATGGAAAAAGTTTGCTAAGAATATTAATAGTAAGTGATATTTGAATGGTACATCTTCCCAATTAGGTAAACTAATTATTTTCAGCCAGCTTAGTTATGCTCTAAACATAATAGAGTGTAAATGCTATTTATGAATATCTAAATTTATGAATATCTAAATTATGTTTCAGGTACAACAGTAATTTAATTAGTCATATCTATTCATTGAAGTAAGACCTTAATGTTGGGTAGCTCAATTAATATATATAACTGGAATAATAAAGCTGTGCACCTAGAATTATTTTATTTTTGTAATTAGATATATACTAAACACTTCATTGAAAAAGATAGGTTTTTTTTTTTACAATTAACAAAAACAATAAAGTTTTATAGTATCATTTTTTTTTCAAAAGACACAACAGGACAAGGAAGATTTTGAAACAGTTAAGAGGTCAATTTAAGTTTTCATTAAACTCCTTATAGTGGGGGTGCCTCGTTGGCTCAGATGGTTAAGCAGCTGACTTCAGCTCATCGTGGGTCTGAGCCCCGCATCGGATTCTGTGCTGACAGCTCAGAGCCTGGAGCCTGTTTCAGATTCTGTCTCTTCCTCTCTCTTTGCCCCTCCCCCACTCATGCTCTGTCTCTTTCTGTCTCAAAAAAAAAAAAAAAACCTATTAAAAAAAAAAACCTTCTTATAGTTAAAAAGATTATCCTGAAAGTTACTTTAACATGCTGAAATAGAATCTTGGCAAAATGTATTTTTTAAATCTCTAGAGATTGTAGTATTGGTCATGTAAGCATTCTAAAGTAATTGCTGAAAGTGTGGTTATTTTGATTATTTTTAATAGAAAACACTGTAGAATAGTAAAATAGTATCAGCAGTGTAGTAGTACAAAAACAGTATATTATTACAAAATAGGATTAATTAATCTTGTGATTGAATCACTAAGCATGTCTGAGTCTCAACTTCCTAACCTACCATATGGAGAATTTGGACTGAATAATCTGTAGGGTTACCTAAAATTCCAAAATAATTTTTATCTATAGTATCACTATCACATAGCCTCAGAGAACATCAGTATCATGTAATTTTGTATATGTTTAAAACAGCAAGACTTTTGGGATATGAGTTTATTTATGAAGTTAATTTGGTCAGAACATTTCATGTTGAGAAAACTACTGGACTATCATTATTGTTACCATTGAAGGAAAAGCTCCTGCTGTATTACCTGATGGAGTAAATGATATGCCATCTGAAGTTTGATTCATGGTTGGGGACACCATGGTTGGGGACACATGAAGAAACCAAAGTAGCTTCTTACTATCAGTTACAGTTGGTATTGATGATATCAAAGGATGTAATCAGTTATTTGGAGTGAGATGTTCAATACTTTCCTTCCTGCATCCAACATTTCAAAAACCTTGCTTGAAAGAGAAGTTTATATTTCACATAGGAGCTTGTGATCCTTTTGAATTGGAATTATGCTTCTGTTGTCATGACAACATAGGATTCCATACTCCTGCTTTCTACAACGTTTATTTCTCTGAATCTGGGTGTTTTTAAGTGTTTTATGCATTGGTGACAGTGTGTGGTTATTGGCATCAAGGAAATAGATCAGCCAGATGACATCAATGGTGTCTATCAACTTTGAATTTCTAAAATACATCGAGCATTTCAAAGAAGGTGATTAAAGTGTCTCTTTGAAAAAGGAGGTGAGATACTAACTTTTACTTTCTATATTAATTAGTCTATTTAATGTTAGTGGCTGTATCAAGTAATCATCACTTGTTAGCAGTTTAGCACAACAAATGATTTTTTTCTTGCTCATGACAGATATGAACAGGGCAAATTTCTGACAGAGGGTGACCTGTCTTTGTTGACCCTAAGAGATTATGGTGAGTCCTCCACTGTACCTCTTTCATCTGCCTGGCTAAGAAGGAGAGAAAGCATGCAGAATTGTTCAGGTTGTTTTACAGCTATTTGGGAAGTGCCATACATAAATTTTTCACCCATTTCACTGACCAGGACACAATCATGTAGCTCTAAGTCACTGTAAGAAGGGCGGGGATATGGTATGTAGTCTTACCATGGCCCAGAAAGAGAAATGGGACCAACCAGCAGCCTGTCTCTGCCATTGTGCCTTTTTGTTAACAAATATTTTAAGTTTAATTAGAATATTTTTGGAGAAATTTAGATCTCTATTTAAAATTCACTTCGAATCATGAACAGGTGCTGATATATTAATTAAAATTTATTTTTGTTGCTTTTTCTTGAAAGACTTATTCACTTTTTCTTTCCTTTATGATCTGGGCTATTCTGAATTTAATTATTAAGGTCTTACTTTTTTTTTTTTTTACTTTTTGCTACCTTCCAATCTCACTTTAATTATCAAGCTCTTTGCTTCTGTTGAAGAGAAGTCCATAACTTACAAAGAAATAACCGTAAGAGGATTTTTGTAATTCCTTACAGGCCAGATGAACTTCATCTGAAGTAATTTAAAGTAAATTATTTTGTTCTGAAATATCACTTTTAGTTTATTTATCTGATAATACAAAAAAGTGTTCTTAATGATGTCTTTTCTGTTCCTTATATCTGCAATCAGTGTATAGCCATGTGTGACCAATTAATGGTATCCACAATTTTTTTTGACACTTAAGACACTTATGGCTCTTAGCATAGATGCTCTTGGAATGAAGCCACAGTAGTGTAAAGCTCAAGTCATATGTATTTGCCATATTTAGGAACTCTGAATAACAGCTTCAGTTGATCTCCCAGGCTACAGCCAGTTTCAGTTTTCAGCCACGTGAGGCAGTCATCTTGGATGTTGGTCTAGTAGATCCTTTACATGACTGTAGCCCCAGGTGCTTTCTGGATGCAATCAATGGGATACTTCAAGCACAAATTGTTGGCTCTTCCATCCATATCAGAAATCTGAGAGATAGTAATACCCTGTTGTTTTATGTGATAATAAAAACTTGAAACATCATATTTTTATTAAGCTTTTACTCCTAAAAAGCTTCTAATACTATCACAACCTTTGAATATGATTGAACACCCTTTCGGTTTCAAGAAATGAACATGCATCACATTTCTTTCTATTATCTATCTATAGGTCTAGCTATCATCTATTTATGTTAATTGTGGTGTAGCTTCCAGCTGGGACAAATGGGTAGATTACTATTTGAGGCTGAGTGACATTGCCAAGGACTGAATTCAGTAAGATGTATTTCTCAAGTTTGGCAGCAGACAATATTCTTAGAGATTTCTGGGTCACTGTAATAAACCAGAATTCTAAGAATATAATAATTTAGATTAAAGGAACATGAAGCTCAATAGTTTATTCCTGGTAGCAGTGTTGAAATATAGTTAGTGGGAAAGCTTTTTGTTCGTGGAAAAACTGCATACTTGAAGCTGTGTAAGAAACAGGAGATGCAAACATTACTAGTCAAATAATGTGAATACAGGCAGACCAAGGTGTATGTAGGTTATAATGACTTATATTCCTTATATAATCCTTATATTGCATGATTTGGAAGAAGTAAGGACCAGACTACCTTATGTACACACTTCTTTCAGATAGGAGTCTACATCCTAAAATACAAGCATTGCAGATCAGCCATTTGAGTTTGTTTCCCCAAGACTTCTATTCAAGTGTGAATATCCTTTGGGGAATATTACTTGAACAAATTCATACTTCGGTATTAGGGATTTTTCAGATGTAATCTTTCTCCTATGGAGAGAAGAGTCTTCAAAGCATTGGTGTTCTTATTTAAAGAGCCTTTAAAGAGTTGGTGTTGCTCTTAACAAGATGCTGAATATTGAAATGGAGAAGAGATGACATATATTGCAAACTTCCTAATTTTATGTGAGCTTATGCTGAATGAAATGTGTACTTAAAATTCTATATATGCTGCATTCTGCTGGTCTTCTTTGAAGTAAGTCATGTGCTCTTTGAGACAGGTTCATATACTGTACAAATTTTAGAAAATACCAATATAGCAAGTTCATAGCATTTATTAAAACCTATTAACTAGTAAGCATTCCCCTTTATCAGTCTTATTCCAGGGTATATGTAAATTTTTAGAAAATGCCCATGTGAATACTGAACAGAACATGGTAGTGCTTTCTTCACCAGGCACATGTTTAGAATTATGATTCTTTTGGTAGTTCTTTAATGTGTTCTGTATAAATGAAATAATAACCTAAGAGAACAGTTTCTCTAGCTAGTACAGCTGAAGTAATTTCACTGGCAGACTCCGTCCCTTCCCTCCTAACCATCCCATTCTTTGGGAGCATATGGCCATCTAGCTAGAGACTACATTTCCCAGAATTCTTTTATTTATTTATTTATTTATTTATTTTATTTTTTTCAAAATCATGGTTATTTTATTGAACATTTAATCATTTGGAGCCGTAGGGCCAAAATAGGACTGGAGTACCAGGTGGGCAGTTATGGATGTGGACTGACTTCAAGCCGTTTGGGATTCTCTGCCCCTTCCCTGCTCAAAAGAACCTGAACTGGGGTCAAGAATAAAAGGGGTTAAGGCATTTATGTCAGGGAAAACCGGTCCTTGGCTTAAAGATTTCCCAGGGACTGAAGGCTGTACAAAACTCCATTAAAACAGGAATGGCTGGGGGTCGGCCAGTCTGCAGGAGGGATGTGGGCTGTTGGCCGGGATCAGGTCAGGGTCAGCAGGCTGGGAAGAAGGTTAGTACATTCACCAAGCACTTGTTTCCAGGCACTAGAATGCTGAGGATTTCCTCAGACAAGGCCAGAGTTATTTTAGCTGAGAGTCCCTACCTGACTAACTTATCACCAGTGGGATGGGAATAGACGTGGTGATGAGGATGCATACTGTCTCATTTGCTTAAAAATAAAAAAGTATTCCAGTTTTCCTCTCTTTTGCTTCTTGTTGTGAGTATGAACATCATGTGTTTTTGATCCAGTTTCGCGAATGTAGATAAACATAAGATCTTAGGAGAGTGGTGGAGCAACTAGATAAAAGGGTCCTATAATCCTGAAGAACCTTGTGTATCAGAACCACTTCAGCAACAGTGAATGCTACCCTTGGAATGATTATATGAAAAAGAAGTAAACCATATCTTATATAACTTTAGGTTTAAAAAGAAAATCACTTTGTCAAAGTACCTTGGCGTTTGCTGTAACTAATATAATCTCACCTTTTGTGATTAAAATATTCTCTTCTGTGAAAGAGCTCAACATACAGCCTTATGTGTATGGTTGCCAATTATTCTACTAGTTCAATGATGTTAAAAAATGTTCTGAAAATGTCGCACAATGTTAAGAATATAGACTCAGTGGAAAGGATGAGCCTTCAGGATATAGACCCAGTGAGAAGGCATCAAATTTATTCCTGTCAAAATATTCCTTGTTTTTATTGTTCACTTGTCTTTTTTTAAACTTAGACTTCTATAGCTGCTTAATATCTCTTTCATTTACTTATTATGTCCTTACTTTATTCTAAGTCCTGGAGAAATTAAAGAAGTATTGGCTCTGATTTCAAGAAGCTCATGCCCTTGTCTATTTTGAGAAATATCATCTCCCAAAACACAGAACAGTACCTACCATGTAGGGTATTTGATGAATATTTGAAGACTGGATGAATATAATTGATGATAAAAGATATATAGAGAAAAGCCTAGTAGTAGGATACAGTATGGGAATGACAAGTGGCCTTGAAATAAGAGCTGTGGATTTAGCATACTGAGAGTCATCAGTAGAGTACATACATCTGAAGGCTGTATGAAATTTGCTGGAGAGAGTTCATGTGGGTTCACAGAGAAAGAAAGAGATAGTATGTACATAGTTAAAAGCAATATAGATAATCTGTTCAGTAGAACTTTCCTCAATGATGGAAAAAT
Source organism: Suricata suricatta (assembly GCF_006229205.1). Taxonomy (NCBI): domain Eukaryota; kingdom Metazoa; phylum Chordata; class Mammalia; order Carnivora; family Herpestidae; genus Suricata; species Suricata suricatta. The sequence continues at coordinate 72,446,879 of NC_043705.1, forward strand.
TCTATATCTGTACTGTCTGTATGGTTCCAAGTATGGTGCCATATGTATATATTTAATTATATAAAATTAGTTCAACATAATTTCACTTAATTACAAAAAATATGTAAATAACCACATGTGGATAATGGTTACCGTATTGAGGTCACAGGTATAGATAATTCAAATATAAGGGCATATATATATGTGTGTGTATATATGTGTGTGTGTGTGTGTGTGTGTGTGTATGTGTGTGTGTGTGTATATATATGTATATATATACACATAGCGATTTAGCTCTAAGAATGAGAAAATTAAGTTTTGGGCATAGTGAGTACCTTAACTCACTAGGTAAAGTGCCCGAAGTGGGAGTACTGAAGTATCAAATCTAACATAAGGCTGAGGAAGGGCACATGTCTTCATGTTTTGCCAGGAAACTTCTCAATTTGCACTGGATTTGCCACGGCCCTGCTTCAGTTTTACACACATGCATGACCTTGAAATGAGAGCTATGAGAAAACTAAAGGAGGCAGTCAAGATTTTAAAACTGTGTTTAAATCCACATTTAAAAATGTGTAATTCTGAGATTATGTGGATCAAGACATCCCAATCCCTTTACAGGAGTTCTTCTCAAGCTATTTGTTTTCATGGGAAGCCGTGGCTTGCTGGCTAAATAACGAAGTTATTTATTTCATGGAAAGCTAGGGACAGCATTCTTTGAGTCTAAATATTTTCTAGGAAATTATGATTTGTGAAAATAGAATCAAAAATGGTTTCCCTAAATCTGCCATAATTTATTTGAAAGTTGTACGTTATTTGTGTCAACTTGCCCAAAAAGATGTTTTTTATCCATAATAAGTGCTGATAGTTAAAATTTAGTGAGCACAGTTGAGAAATGTATTCTAGTATGTTCAATTTTGCACATTTATGTGAGAAGGAAAATTGAATGAGAAGGGAAGATGGAAATGAAGGAAGGAAAGATGTGAAATCAGGACAAGGGACATATTTACTGACTTACTTGATGGAATATCTACTGATATTGAATATTTGAGGCCAAGCTCTCTATTCCTGAGATGCGTGCAAGTGAAAAGAAACAGCAGCAAGACCTCTCTAAACTGAGAAGTATCAGAATGTGATAAATCTCTCTCCCAGCCGTCATGGGGTCCTGCATAGTATAAGCAATGTGCAGTTTCTGTGATATGGGAAAATAGAAGTGAATGGGCAAGTAGAATATTTTTCCTTCCAGATATCAAGGTCATTTTATGAGATGTAAAGACGGAAGTATCTCTGGGAGGCATTCTGCTCACTCCCAGAGAGCTTTTCCCTCCATCTACTATAAAAAGCCAATTTCTACGTTCATATGTGTAGAACTCCCATTGAGGTCAAAGGTAAAGGACACACCTGGATCCAAAAGAGATGTTTTAGCTTGAATTTTCTAAAAATAAATTTCAGCAGGAAAAAAGTTAATATGAAATATTAAGCCCAGAAGGTTCATTCTACACAGAGTGATATCTCTGTAATATTTCTTTCCTCTGCAGGAAACTTGATCCACTCTATATTTGTTTTGAATTGCTCTGTCCATCTATCTCACTTCCAAAGATTACCTTTATTCCCCTCCTCGGTCATTTAAAGGAAAAGACAGAAAAGAAAATGTCTAACACAAAGCTTGCCAGGAAACTTGAGTTTTTAATTTGCAGCTATTTGTTTTACTATTAAGTAGTAACAGTTGAGTAGTTTGGGGCAAGCTACATTAAGTCCTCTGATATTCAGATTTAGCAGTTTAGATTGGGCATAATGATCCCTGTCAATTGTTGATGAAAGAATTCAACAGGGGTTTTGTGTTGCTGGTTTTAAATTGAAAATATTCATGGTTTAAGCCCTATGGTTTTTGTACCCTTCTATTTGCAATCTTGCTTCCATTTATATTAGACCAGTTATTGGGTGCTTACCGTGTTAAAGATATTCTTCAAGTCCCATTGTAAAGAAGAGTTTTGTGATTGAAGTAAAATCAGTTTTTGAAAGAAATCCTGAAAAAGATTTTTGAGTTTTTGAGTAATTTTATTTTTTGATGAAACATATTTCTAAATTTTTAATTGATTTCTGACAAGGAAATGTTTCCCCACCTTGCTGGAACATTTATGTTTCTTTAGAATATAAAGAATTTAGGGGTGCCTGGTGTGGCTTATTCGGTTATGAGTCTGACTGGCTCAGGTCATGATCTCACAGTTCATGAGTTCGAGCCCCACGTAGGGCTCTGTGCTGATGGCTCAGAGCGTAGAGCCTGTTTCAGATTCTGTTTCCCTCTCTCTCTGCCCCTCCCCTACTCGCTTTGTCTGTGTCTGTCTGTCTTTGTCTCTCTCTCTCTCTCTCTCAAAAATAAATAAACATTAAAAAAAAGAATTGGGGCATCTGGGTGACTCAGTAGGTTAGGCATCCAACTTCAGCTCAAGTCATGATCTTGTGGTTTGTGGGTTCAAGGTCTGCATCAGGCTCTGTGCTGACAGCTCAGAGCCTAGAGCCTACTTCAGATTCTGTGTCTCCCCCCTCTCTCTCTGCCCCTCCCCTGCTCATACTCTGTCTCTTTCTCAAAAATAAATAAACATTTACAAGAATTTTAAAAAAGAGAATGTAATCCTCTGGCTCCAGAAGTCGTGATAACTGATTCTTTAGCAGACAGGCCATCCCTGACCTGTGAGGCCATCTGTCCCCAAATCTGGACCTATAAAAGCTGTGGACACCCTCACAACAATTTAATGTTGTAGTAATTGAATTAGTCTCTTTTGGGGTAGTAATGACCTCTTTAAGCCTTCTGAGAAGTCTGCTGGGGGTTTGCTTCCAGCCAGGATCTTCAGGGGCTACATTAAGACTGGAAACAAAGTGGCTTCTTGGATTTCTGGTGAATTTTGGAACTGCAACATTATGTGCAGGATCAAGAGTCCATCTGAAAGACTGGCTAGGTGTATGACTTATGGCTATTGTTATTCACCTTGTTATTTCCTAAACACAAGTTGGACTTAATCCAACCTAAAGTATGTTTCACCGTAATCTTGCTCCATTAGTCTTTTTCCATTAGCAAGGTATCACGGACTGGTGAGAAAGCTGAGGGCAAACTGTAGGTTGGCACATCCCCACTGCTCCGGTGGAATATGTGTGATATTCCTCAGACACTCCTGGGTACCCAAGAACAAGGAAAGGGGTTTACGTGTTTGCCATGCTAATGTGGGAAACTATGGCAAATGAAAAATTAAATTTCTTTACTGCCTATAGCCCACTGATATGTCCTTGAGACCAGTAGAGTGACCTCTCTCTAGGAGCTCAGCTGCCTCAAGGATGACACTTGGCTAGGGGCAAAAGAGAACCTTAGCTTAACATTATCCCAACCTTGAGGATCCTGTAAATCTATTTCCTTTATCTCAACTGCCCCGAGATACATGCTGGCAATCATACTCCAGGTTTATGCTCCCCCCCTGAATATACATTGGAAGGGTCTCATGACTAAGGTTTTATTAAATGATTGTAGGTGAAAAAAAATGATGGTAGGTGGCATTTCCCTAGAAACAGCTAGCCCCTTGAGGTCCTGGGACCTTGCTTCCAAAATGCCTTAGAGACTTACTGTATTCCTGACCCCTCCCAACCTGAGGGTTCATAATCAGTTACCCATCAGGACCCCAGTGCAGCTCTTCCCGCCCACGGGTCTTGTCCCCATGCTTTAATAAAATCACCCTTTTGCACCAAAGACATCTTCAAGAATTCTCTGGATCACCCCACCATCACTCCAAAAACTTTATCACTGACAATGCCTCTTCCCAGTGATAACTAATGGGTCCTTTTTTCAAGGAGGGTATATAGGTATGTATGTAAATTTACACCTTCTTTCTTCAGTTTACTTGGTATTTTCCTCTCCACTGATATATGACATTTAACCTCCCAAAGCCCATATTACTTAAAGTTTTGAAACTTTTAAAACAAGCCGAACTTCCCTGTGGCCTTTCTTTTTCTCTCTAGGTTTTTGTGTTAACATTTGATGTTCTGTATATATCATTTAAGGAGAATAAAAATATTGAAGGCTATTTTAAGAAACAGAACAGGTAATTCTTTACACATATTTTTTTCAAAATGGAAAATTTCAAAAATACACACAAGAAGAGAGATTAGTGTAATGAACCTACACCTATCTTCAAAACATTGCCAACTTTTGCCAAATGTTTTATCACCTTTTGTCTTGTCTAATTTAAAGCTACTCTAAAACATTATACCATTCTACCTATAAATACACTGCTCTGTGTTTTTAACATATAAAGAGAAATTAAGATATAACTATCATGCAGTAATCATTTCTAACAAATTTAACAATGATTCTTTCATATCATTTAGTTCTAAAGTCCTTAAATTTTTCTGATGATCTCAGTGATGTCATTTTTAAATTAGGATCAAAAAAGGTCCATAGTTACATTTAGTTATTATGTCTCTAAAGTTTCTTACTATACTAAAGTCTTCCCTTATATGCCATTTTTGGGGGGAGGGGTAATTGATTTGTTGAAAAAATTAGTTAATTTTTCCCGTAGAATATTCTGCATTCTGATTTTGATTGTTTCCTGTTCCTTATTCATTGAACTAGAAACATTATTGGTGTGGGAAAGAAAGGCAGATGCAAATGGCAGATAAAATTAATTTCCTTATAACCTGAAGCTCATTGACAAATACTTGAGGCTGACAGGGTAAGCCAGGAACTCCCTACTGTCTTGATATTAATACTTTGCTAGAGGGAAAAACAACCTTAGCTTGACAATATATAGGTGTCTAGTACCCTGTGAGTCTTCTTTAGCAAATGAAAATTCCATTGGAAACTTCCCCTTCACTTTCTCTCCCCCAGCTCTCAAGTATACAACCTGTCTCTCCACAGGGTCCAGGGCATCTTCCTGCCCATGATCCTGTCCCCATGCTTTAATAAAATCACCTTTTTTTTTGTTTTTTGCACCAAAGACGTCTTCAAGAATTCTTTCTTGGCTGTTTGTTCTCATGAATACCTCCCATAACCCCAAAACCTCATCACTGTGAGACTCATGACCAAACTGTGATGAAATAATACTTCATAGTGGTGACTGTGTACTTCATAATACATCACAGCCTGAAGCCTGTTCTCCTTTGTTGATTAATGATTGATGACACTAAGATTAATCAGTTGGTTTTGGTGGAACCTCCATTATAAAAAAGACCATATGGGACCTTAACCTATCAGATACTGTAGTCACAGATACTTTGTAGTTTTGGCACTTATTTATGATTATTGTCCTGATTCACCATTTAATTGTGATTGTAAAATGGTGATTTCCTTTTTCTTCATTAAAAGCTTTTTAAAAAATAAGTTTTAAGTTTATAGAAAAGTTCAAAGTACAGTATAGGAAGAAGCTTGTTTTCTCCTATATCTTTGAGAGTTTGCTAATGATGTGATGCCCAACTATCCCCTAATAATTTAGCGTGCATTTCTGGCAACAAGGACATTCTACATATATCCACAACTGAAACATCAAAAAAGGCAATTTGATATTGACATCTTACTGTTATCTAATCTTAGACCCCATTCACATTTTGCCAAGAATCTCAGTAATGTCCTTCATAAAAAAAGGACCCAATTCAGGATCATGCATTGTTTTTAAGCTTCTTTGGACTTTGCTCTGGAACAGTTTCTCAGTCATTCCTTGATTTTCATGGCCTCGGATTTCTTGAAGGTCACTTATTTTTTAGTATGTCCTTCAACTTGTGTTTGGTATTTCCTGATGAGTAGATTTGGGTTATGCATTTTTGGGAGAAATACTATAAAAGTGAAGTGGTGTTCTTGTTGCATCCTATCAGGTGACTCATGATTTTGATTTGTCCCATTACTGATGATGTTCACTTTCAATACTTGATTAACGAAGATTGCATCTGTCCAGGTTCTCCACTGTGAAGTGCTCCTTAATCCTCTTCAATTCCATTTTATGGAGATGTTACTTTAAACTATTTAAATATTACACTCTTTCATGAATTTTTACATTTATTTATTAAGTTATGATATAAATGATATCTCATTTTACTCAATGCATTATAATTCATTAATATAATTTTTAATTTTGACACTCAAATTGATTTGACAAGAGCACCTTGAACATTGTTCCTGTGTCCTTTTGATGTGACCCCGTTATTTTTTGAGTACCTACCTACTCTCTGA
>NC_043705.1:72453162-72459262 GCF_006229205.1 Suricata suricatta
TTTTGCTTTCATTTCCCTTGCCTTTGGGGATGTGTCAAGTAGGAGATTGCTGCGGTGGAGGTCTAGGAGGTTTTTTCCTACTTTCTCCTCGAGGGTTTTGATGGTTTCCTGTCTCACATTCAGGTCCTTCAGCCATTTTGAATTAATTTTTGTGTATGGTGTAAGAAAGTGGTCTAGTTTCATTCTTCTGCATGTTGCTGTCAAGTTCTCCCAGCACCACCTGCTAAAGAGGCAGTCTTTTTTCCACCGCATACTCTCCTACTTTGTCAAAAATAAATTGGCAGTACATTTGTGGGCCCAGTTCCTGTTTTAGATTCTGTTCTGATCTCTCTTTGTCCGTCCCCCACCTCTCTCTCTCTCTCTCAAATGTAAATAACCATAAAGAAAACTGGATTGGAGGCCAAATTTATCCAAGAATTCTGATACCCACTTCAAGTTTGGGACTCCCTAAGCCCATCTGACTTCATATCAGCTGGCTACTACTTTAAAGTCCCCATGGACTCCCTCAGGTATGAAAATTAGCTGGAATGAATCACAGAATTCATGACTGCTCTACACTTACGATTATAGTTTTATTACAGTAAAATATACAAATCAGAATTGGACACAGGAAGAGATGTACTGGGAGGAATCTGCAACTCGGGATGGGGAGGGTTCCAAGTTGGAAGATGCCATGTTCTCAGTGGCATGTTACTTTTGCAGCATTGATGTGTGACAATATACACGTGCAGTATTGCTAACCTAGGAAACTCACCTGAGCTTCTATGTCCAAAGTTTTTACTGAGGGTGCTTGATAGAGGTATGATTGATCAAATCATTACGTACATGGTTGAACCCAGTCTCCAGCCTCTTCTTTTCCTTGGAGGTCAAGCTTGTGGCATACAGCTCAAAACGCCAACTCGAAGCACATTTTTAGTCTTTTTGAAATGGCTAGCTAACATCTTGATTCATCTCATTAACATAACCCATCTAGAAACTCACCAGGAGTCTATTGGGTAGCATAAACTATCAAGTATGGCCTGGATACCAAAGACATTTCTATATTCAGGAAATCCTAAGAGTTCCAAGCTTACTTTCCAGAAGCTGGGCAGATCTCTTTTGGGGGGAAATTAATTCTTTACTCCACAATAAGGTTTACTTAATGCTTTTGCTTTATGCTAAAACTCCTGGTTTATGCTCAGGAATAGGATTATCCCTGATTTAAGGAATTAAGGAACTAGTAAATATAAGAAGGCGTTTTATAAGACGTTATGCCAAAAAAATGAGGTCACAAGTGAATATTATAATGTATGTGTGCTATAACATACAAGGGCTGGATGAGTGTGAACGAGAAGGACCATAAGTAGTTTAGGGTAAGTTGACTTGCTGTAATTAACAGAACCCCAAATGTAAGTTTCAATATATTAGAAGTTTTTTGCTTGCTCATATAACAGTCTAAGGGCTTCTGGGTTCCATACAGTCATCAAGGGTCCAGGCTAGTTGCAGAAATTGCAGCTTTAACACATAACTTCTAAAGTTAATCTGGATATCACTATTTCAGTCTCCTGGTTGTAGGACAGAGCAGGAGGCAGGGAGTGCAGGAGTCTTTATGGGTTATACCTGGAAGCAGCTCTGGTAAGAATATATTTCCAGCAGGAAGGTAAGAATTAATTTGATGACCCATTGGCAGTCTCCATCAAATGGAGCTTGAGTTGAACTTTGAAGAAGAAATATGATTGGAGAGAAAAAAAGGGAACATAATTTTTGGAGATGTTGGAGAACAGAGAGCAAGGAAGATAAGAGTCAAGTTACATGGTTGTGAAAAAGTAAATTGTTGGGAAGAGCTAGAGACATGCTTTGATAGACTGTTCCTTGAATCACATGGATTTATAAGTACTTGCTTAAAAATTAATTTCTTCAACTAGACTATCACCTTCCTGCATGATATCTGCCACATAGTGGATATCCAGTAAATGTTATGAAATCAGGATGCTAATTTTGATTACTTAAACATTTAGTTTAATTAGAGCAATGCTTCCTTTGAGAAATATCTTACCTGCTATCTTCAGGATGCATCCCTTTTAATTTTTAGAATTTTATTTAAATTATAGTTAGTTAATATACAGTGCAATATTAGTTTCAGGAGTAGAATTCAGTGATTCATCATTTACATACAACACTCAGTGCTTGTCCTAACAAGTGCCCTCCTAGTGCCCATCACCCATCTATCCTATCCCCTACCCATCTCCCTCCAACAACCTTCAGTTTGTTTTCTATCATTAGAAGTCTCTGATGGTTTGTTTCCTTATCTCTTCCCCCCCATATGTTCATCTGTTTTATTTCTTAAATTCTACATATGAATGAAATCATATGGTATTTGTCATTCTCTGACTGACTTATTTTGCCTAGCATAATACACTCTAGTTCCATCCACATTGTTGCAAATGACAAGATTTCATTTTTGATGACTCAGTAATATTCCAGTGTGTGTATGTGTGTGTGTGTGTGTGTGTGTGTGTGTGTGTATACACCACATCTTTTTTTACCCATTCATCAGTTGGTGGACATTTGGGGTCTTTCCATGGTTTGGCTATTGATAATGCTGCTATAAACAATGGGGTCCATGTACCCCTTCAAGTCTGTATTTATGTATCCTTTGGGTAGACGCCTAGTAGTGCAATTGCTGGATCCTAGGGTAGTTCTATTTTTAACTTCATGAGACCCCTCCAGACTGCTTTCTGAGTGGCTGTACCAGTTTGCCTTCCCACCAAAAGTGTAAAGGATGCATCAGTTTTAAAAGAGACCTCATCAGCTAGTACTCTAATCAGTGTTATTTATTTATGTATTTACTTATGTATTTATTTTTAAAGCAGAGACTTTAGATGTATTTTAGAATTGCTTACTTGGAATCACCAACTAAATTTTCAGTTTTTATTTTCTGTTCTGCTTATACACATTGGATTTATGCCTTTATGAGAGAGGTCAAAATGATCTGCATATTATGAACAGAGCTTAAAATATAATTTTTTACTGTAAACACAGGTATTAAATTTATAGAGAAGGAAGATACCTTTAAGATAGTTAGACTACAAATGAAGCTTCTCAAAAGAAGAAAAATATGGAGAAGATGGAAAATATTAAATGATTATAGAGATGTAAGAGATATAAATATCCTTTTTTATTCTTATCTCTTTATTTAGCTGGAAGATGAAAAATCATTCTGAATGAAAGCACTTTGATTATAGTATTTACCATGATTTTGTGTCTACTGATATGAGTTTTGTTCTTATTACTACTCAGAACACAGAATTCAATAATAAAGCATAACAACACTGATAATTTTTATTCTGAGTACATAGCTTGACTTCATAAGGATCTGTAAATGTGTAGGCAAAAATATTGCTAGGGAGAGAAATGACTGGGAATAAAATTGTGTGTTGCTTGACCTATACTTCTCATTGAATTTGTTTATTATGGAGAATTTCAGTTACTATGCAAGGTCTTGCTTTTGACCACTATCTATCCTTCTCTGCCGTACACTGTGCACTGTGTGGACTACATCGATGGGGTTTCTTGTCCCCTTGCTTCTGTCTGGGTTTAGACAGTGGGAGTGCTCGTAGTATAGGTTACAGGGAGAGAGGAAACATTTATTCCTCTAGTTTCTACACTGTGGCATTGTGCCACAAAATAAATGTATCATTTGTCTAAAATTACAGCTCCTTTCAGCTAGCTCTCTCTATACAATGTGCTCTCTCTCTCTCTCTCCCTCTCTGTATGTCTTTCTCTATTTCTGTCTTGTGGGTTCTGGAGACACTCCTGACGACTCTCATTGCTTCTGGCTTGCAGGTGTTAGCATTGTCCTACTGTTACTGGCCCCAGGATGCTGCACTACCTTTTATCGCTTCTTTACATCCTGTCCCCACCTTTGTAAACAGATCCATTTATGAAATTCTCCTCACATAACAGATTTGAAACTTTATTATTTTGGGGCCAAGACCAGTCTGCAGTGATTGGAACCAAAGATTAGAAGTGATACTGAGAGTGAATTACTTACTTAGTTCAAGAGAACCTTCTTGCTATGGGGCATGGGACATGGATAATTTTTTGCATACAATAGCAATATGATCATCTCAAAATTCATAGTAGTGGCATAGGATTAGGTGCAGGTAGAGAGCAAGGTATTGAAAGATCAACTGTGAACTTAGTTGCTCTCATGGGAATAATGATTACAAAATTTAGGGTCTAGAGACTTTATACAGGGAAATGAAGAATTTTAAAGCTTAGAATATGTATAGAAAAACCAAACAGCCTCAAAGGCTACTTAGGAGTGCTATCTATCTTACTGCAGTAGGGCAGATACAACTGATAAAGTAATGGACCTAGCTGTAAAGGGTACAGAAATTCAGCCCCAATTAATTGTTCAGCATTGTCACATCTATTAGCTAAGCTAAATACAATAAAGGAGAAACATGGGGACACTGAAATATGGGAAAGAATCATTTGGGCAGACATAGACAAAGGTTACCCGAATCACTCTGAATCTTTTATGCTCACAGAGGTAGAATCTCTCCTTTTTCTGAAAGAACCAGCCATACCCTGTATAAAAGATTTTTGATGACACTATCTGTTGCCTCCCAAAGAGATGCTCAGTAACATAGGATTTCCTCTCACCAAGGCTGACCCAACAAATGCCACTGGTGTACAGTATCCACCCTGGACTATTCTCTAGGGTACAAGCCAGTTATCTGGCAGAAGGCTGATTGCATGATACCTTGCATGTTCCTCATGGAGGGGACAAAACTTTCATGATCTGAGTATGGATTTGTATTTCTTGCCCAACATACTTCTGCTAACACCACTATTAGTGCATTTATAGGATACCTTAACCATTGTCTTAGCCATTCTTTATGACATTGCCTCCAATCAGAGGACTCATTTGACAAGAGTGGAAGTGTAATAATGGGTTAATTTCTGTGGAATTAACTGGTTTTATCATGTCCCTATTGAATAGAGGCAGATAGATTATACATGGAGGACTGGCTTGCTGAAGCTTAGTTACAATTTCAATTAGGAAGTTATAATTGCCAGAGAAATGAGTCCTATAATAGTGCTTTATCCTTTATGATTTTCCTACACCTCAACTTTTATGAAATTTTCTTTCATTTATCAAGTAAGTCCCGTTTTACTCTTATTTTCTGCCCCTTTACATAACATGATTTGTAACTGATTGGTTGAAGTCAGGGTGAATTTCTTGGGGTTTATGGAACTAAACATATAAAGGGATAGTTTTGAATGGTTTGGCAATTTAGCTGTAGAATGTTGCTAATAATTAGAAAGGTACTTATATGACAGATTCAAATTTAATCTGAGAGGTTAAATTCAATTTAAAAATGGAGCAAACTGGTTTTTCCAAATGTTGTATTTTCATTATTTTGACAACAAGATTTTTTTAAAGACAAAATTCAGATAAATTAAAACTATAGGTGTGGGCTTCAGTGGGTGAGAAAAATTAATAATTGGAGACTCTACAGATCTTGGCCCCCATTTCAGAGACAGGTTAAGCAGTCTCTATGAACTCTGTATGTCATGGTTCTTTGCAAAAACTCTGTTTCATTTGGCTGAACAGGAGCATGCTGAAAGGGGTTTTAAATGCCTATGTTCCAAATAGCAAACTCCATATGGGAATCACACAAATTTCCTCCTATTGGTGGTGGAGGTTCAGGGAGGGAGTTGAGTTGTTTGGTGATAAATTTGTAAAGCTAAACATTTTAGGCTTGAGGGTTTATCTAAGGTTACATGAAGGTTAATTTAAAATTTAAAAATTAATAATTTTTTAAGGTTAGTGCTGAATTATGTTTCTAGCCCAGTATTCCACAGCCTGGACAACTGTATTGAGTTTTGTTTATTTCCCTTAATAACTGCACTCATTTTTCTAGTCCTATTCCTTTTGCCAGAGTTTTTAACATTGAAATGGTATTCCATAATTCTGAAAATTATAATTTTGAAAGCCTATCTGATAATTTTTGATGATTCTGGAAACTTTATTGACATACAGTTAGGCTAGATCTCTTCATAGCTGCCCTTTAACATACATAAACTTGAAATGCCTGACCACTAATGG
>NC_043705.1:72459362-72460476 GCF_006229205.1 Suricata suricatta
CCGACAGAATGGGAAAAGATAGTTGCAAATGACATATCAGATAAAGGGCTAATATCGAAAATGTACAAGGAACTCACCAAACTTCACAATCACAAAACAAATAATCCAGTGAAGAAATGGGCAGAAGATATGAACAGACACTTCTCCAAAGAGGACATCCAGATGGCCTACAGACACATAAAATGATGCTCAACATCACTCATCATCAGAGAAACACAAATCAAAACCACACTGAGATACCACCTCACGCCAGTCAGAGTGGCTAAAATGAACAAATCAAGAGACTACAGATGTTGGAGAGGGTGTGGAGAGATGGGCACCCTCCTACACTGTTGGTGGCAATGTAAACTGGTGCAGCCTCTCTGGAAAACAGTGTGGAGGTTCCTCAAAAAACTATCCATAGAACTCCCTTATGACCCAGCAATAGCATTGCTGGGGATTTACCCAAGAGAGACAGAAATGCTCTGGATTGGTTGCTGTTTCTGAGGTAAAATTTGGAGAAGAATGAACTAGGGATCAACTGCTGTTATGAAGGAGGGTGGCTTAGCAAATGGTTGTCTCCAATAATAGATTGAGTATGGCAAAGTGGGTCTAGAAAGTAATATTCAAAGAGGGGGATCCTTGCGACATTTGACAGGTGCTGCATAAACTTTGCAGAAACGCTGTGCCCCATTAACTTTGTAGCTGCCTTTATCCCTGGCTGACCTCCCAGTCTGCTAAGTGGCAGGGATGCTTTTTAGTCAGAGCTGATGTTCGCTCTTTGAGTCCCAGTTAGGCTTTGCCTTTCACTGAGCATGACTTTCAGAAGACACATTAGAGGAGATTCAGAAGTGAGAAAAAGTACATATCCTGGACAAAGAGGATTAAAATGTAGGAAATGAGTGATTACCTAGAAAGCATTGGCTTCTTGTCCTGATTATTAGCCCTGACTATCCTGAGACACACTGAGACACACTCTGGGGAAAAGTTTTTGAGTATCTGATGGGGCTGGGGAAGTTGGAGGACTCTCTGCAGCTCTCAGAGTCCTGGAGTGCCCACAGGCTTCTTCTGAGAGAGGCCTATAGAGAGATGGACTTATCTGGAACACACTGGCTCTCTCTTGACTTCTCTCTCT
>NC_043705.1:72460576-72465010 GCF_006229205.1 Suricata suricatta
CTTATGACCAGCTTTTTAAATTCTTGATCTGATATGTTGTCTAGATCTGCCTTGAGCAGTTCTGTGGCTGTGACTCCCTCCTGGAAGTTCTTCAGGGGAGAGTTTCTTCGTTTTGTCATTTTTGCTAGTTTTCTGTCTCTTATCACCTTTAGAAAGCTCGTTGTGCTCTGCGCACCTATTAATATTTCTCTGTTAAAGGAGGCTTATTGACTGTCCAGGGCCTGCCTTTTCAGGAAATATTCTCTTAATGATTATCTCTCAGTTTCTCTTGTTGTGCCTGTGAGTATTTTATTTCCCTACTCTGCAATATTTGGGACTCGCCTTCTTGCACACTTTGGCTTGTTTCTTGGTGTAGTCCTAAGAAGGAAGACAGACTGACAAACACAGAGGGAACAGAAGCACACATATACACAGACATATCAAACAAAGAAACATATTACAGAGGGGAAAGAAAAGAAAGAAAATGGGAGGGAAAGGATGAAAAGAAGAGAAGAAGAGAAAATAAAAAGAAAAGAGAAAGAAGAAAAGAAAAAAAATATATAAGGGGGTCGGAGACAACAAAGGACAGTAGACTGTTTAAAAGTGTATGACCAGTTTAGGGGAGAGGTAAAGATGAGATACAGGAGAATATATTTGGGTTGCAAGAAGGTGAGAAAGTAAGGGAGAAACGAGAAAGGAAAATAAGGAGTAAAATTTAAAAGAATTGAGTAAAGAAAAAGGAAAAAGAGGTAATAATGACAAAGAAATAAGTACGAAACAAGTGAAGAAAAAAAATTTTTTTATATTAAAAAAAAATAGCAGCAGCTCCCCCTGGTGGATGGGCGTGGTTTGATGTGTAGGTCTTGGAGGCTGTTCTCAGAGGCTCCACCCCTGCCTGAGGCGAAATGAGTAGCAGGAGGTGGTGTGCGCACCTTCACAGACTCAATTGTAGAGTCCCCACCCCCAGCCAGGATCGCCATTGCAATGGGGGATAGGAAAAAAAAAAAAAAAGCTGAGTCTGTCTTGGTTTCCGATAGCTGTTGCTCAAGGCGCTGTGCGCTGCTGGAAATGAGCTGGGAGCTCCTGCAGCCTAAGCGCACGCCCAGGCCTCCACCGGCCACCGACTCCTTGACTCCTTGTCATGGGTCGTGTAGGTGTGGGCCCTATTTTTTCCTGTGGACACCCGGGATTCGCGCAGTCCATGCAGGGGGTGAGGTGCGCCGTCGAAATGTGGTCCGTGCTCCCGTTCCCAAAACCAAGTTCGAATTGTTCGCCTCTGGCGCAGCCATGCTCCGGCCACTTCTCGCAGGGAAGTGCGCTCCCGTCTCTTCCCTTTGTCTCTCAGGCTCTGCGCGCTTCCCCCACGTTGGGCTGGGGATCTTGTCTCCCCTGCCTGTCCCGGCCTGGCCTGTTTTCAGAATTCCCCCGTTCGCCCTCACTCACTCAGGTATTCTTGAGGTTTTATTCTTTCTGGAGTCCGTATTTTCTCCTTCCGCTCTCGCAGATGAGAGTAATATCCTTCTCGGTTTGATAAATGGGGCGGACAGAGTTTACAGAGCTGCCTTCCTCTCCGCCATCTTGGTTCCTCCCCCTCAGATCTCTGATTTTTAAATGATAGAGGGCTCAGGTCCTACTTCTTAGTCCTCTTTTAATTTCTATATACTCTTAACTTTCAATGAGCCTTCAAAATCTTAACCAGTCTCATGGATTGTATGTTGATAATAATGTGATGGCTGCCAAATTTGTTTCCAGGATGGTCTTCTCTCTGAACTACATATTTACGTGTTTAATTGACTGATTGAAATCTCTACTTACATATTTGAAGGCTCTTTCAAACTTGGTGTGTTCCAAACTGAACTCGTGTGTTTTTTTCCCCCAAACCTACTGCTCTAGTCTTTCCCTTAGTAAACTGCAACTGCATTCTTCTAATTGCTGAGATTTAAAAAAAAATCTTGGAATAATCTTTGATTTTTTCTTTCCCTTTTATAACCCACAGCCATGCTGTCAAGAAATCTTACTACCTATACCTTCACAATATGACTATAATCTGACCACCTTACATAGTTTCTTTCTTTGCTTCCTGTTTGTCTTTACTTAAATGTCACTTTCTCAGGCTAGGTTACATTGGACCCTCACACCTAGTCACAGAAGTTTCTACTCTCTTCTTCTTAGCCATCATTGCTATTTAACAAATTGTACGTTTTATTTTATTATTTTATTTTTTAAATTTTTTCAAGCTGTACATTTTAGTTATGGACCTTTCACATTGCATGTGAGAGCAAAACCTTTTGTTTTGTTTACTGTTGTAAACAAATACTATTGTATCACCAGTGCTTAGACCAACGCTGGACACATTTGGAATTTAATAAATAATTGCTGGATGGGTGATGGAGATATTAGTACTGAGAATTAGGAGAAGTAAGAGATATAGAGCTGTGTGTACAAGAGCAAATAGGTCCTTCGTTATTATCTCCCTGGTTCTCCTGCGAGTAAAATTTTAGTTTTATGAAGTAGCAGCTTAATAACAATAATAACAACTGAGTACTTATTATGTGCAGAAGCCATGCCACATGCTTTATTCACTTCTTATTTAAGCCGTGCAACCCTAAGAAATAGCTGTCATTATCTCCGTTTTCCCGATGAGGCTAACCGGCTTGCTCGGAGTCACCTTGCTAGCAAGTGATTATGCTGAGATTCAAAATCAGTTTTGTCTGACTCCAGAGCTCACTTTTTTCTTTCCCACTACAACACATGGCTCACTTTTTGGCTCTTGCCTGGTGTTTTGGTTAATGGGGTATTAATGTAGGCAATAAATTTGTCAGAAAAACGGAATTGCCTTTTGAGTTTATAATTTTGTTTAGTATGCAAACCTAAGTATAATGCAGTTTTAATATCTTCTGGATTTGTGGGAGATCTGAATAGTCAAAATGTAGGGCAAGCATTATTTTTATTTTTAATTGAAAATTAAAGTCTGCCCTGTATCAAAATCTGCATGCATGTCATAGTAGAAACTGATATGCTTGATCTCTTTTGGCATATTATTTGGTTATTACAAATGGAATTTTATTTGGTTTGACTATTTCTCTTGCATTTAAGAGGCAATAAAAAGGCTTTCCTGCAGCTAATTTAAAAATAACAGCAAATTCTCATGGATATAATGCAAATATCTGCTGTGAGGCCAAGCCTGCTGCATTTCATTTATTTATTTCTGCATTCATTACATTCATTACACTGCAGTGGATTCAGAGACCCTAACAATGGAAGAGAAAACTGGATAGGTACATGTGAGAGAAAATTAGTGGGCTATTTGTCCTGCGTTTGGACAAGACATTGTGATTTTTGTTTTGAGTTTTGTAAATCATTCATTTTGGGACTGTGATAAGCAACATCGATAGCACTCAATTTTCCAGATGTGGGTTGGAGCACTTTTTTCTTTTGATATTTTTGGTTATGGGCTAAAATATGTTGATAAATCCATTTACTTTCATGTATAAAACTTCTTTTCTTAGATCAAAGAAAATGTTCATTGTTAATTATACATACTTGAGTGACTAAATGGTGTAGGCCTTGGAAGAACTGATTTCTAGCTCCAACTTTTACGTTTTCTTAATCTCTATGGCTTTATTTCTTCCTCTGAAAACTCAGAGTAATGCTTATCTTGCTTATTTTATGGACATAATGAAATCTTCATTGGTAATTTATGACAAATTGCTTTGTAAGTTGCAGTCCCTATGTAAATGTAAAATGATAGTGGCTTTGTTATTATTCTGTGGCTTAAAAGCATTATTAAATGTTTTATCAACTTTATACTGTCTCCAAAGTTAAGGGTTTTGAATTGTAACCTTCACATTTTAAAATTATTATTATTATTATTTTGTTTATAAATTGACTTTTATTTTTTTTTCTTTTTCATGCACCCAAGTGTTAGTAAGCTTTAATCTCAGCATCTAATTGTTGTGCTTCTGTTAGTGGGGACAGGGAGATCTCAGGGTTTATAACTCTCCATCTGTGCTGAAAAGTTGTGCGTTTGTTGCATATTGTTTTTGTCAAAAAAACACGAAGAAGTGCAAAGTATGTCAATGGAAAATAATGTGACCTTTTTCATGTATCAATAGCATTCCCTATTGTTGATTGTGTGATGGAGTGTTGATGCTGTATATTTGTCCTGTGCCATACGGACACTTTTGCTTTTGAATGTAATCCATAAGTAAAGGATTTACTGTACAACTACTTTTTAAATTTTTTTAATTGTAGGAAAATATGCTTACTGAGCTTCAAATTAATCATTTTAACCATGTTTGACTATATAGGCCACTGAGTTAAATATACTCTCATTGCTGGGCAGCCATTACCACCATCCATCTCCAGAGTTTTTCTCATCTTGGAAAAGTTAAACTCTGTTACCATTAAACAATAAGGTCCCATTCCTCTCTCCCACGCTTCCTTTTTTTTTTT
>NC_043705.1:72465110-72498168 GCF_006229205.1 Suricata suricatta
TCTTTGGAGAAGTGTCTGTTCATGTCTTCTGCCCATTTCTTCACTGGGTTATTTGTTTTGTGGGTGTGAAGTTTGGTGAGTTCCTTGTAGATTTTAGATACTAGCCCTTTATCTGATATGTCATTTGCAAATATCTTTTCCCAAAAATTATTTTTAGTTAATAAAGAATTTCCTAGAGTATAAAGTAAGCCATTCATGGATTTAAACTACAGTACCTGTAGCTAATTAAAATCCTAAAACTTAGGTGGATTGTATTTTTTTATCTTCATTTTTTGTTACTAGTCTAGTTAATGTTAGTATATATAAATTGTTTCTATTTTTGTGATTATAAACAAGGCAGTAATGCATATTTGAGTGCATATGTTTTCACATATTTGTGTAATTTAATCCTGAGTTTTCTGGTTGACATGGCATTCACTTTACAAGAGATTTGCTAAGATCCTATCTGGATTCAAATGGAAAACCCTTTCATTAGCCTATCCCCAATTCTTCACTTTTTAAAGTTTATTTATTAATTTTGAGAGAAAGGAAAGAAGAGGGAGGGGCAGACAGAGAAAGAGAGAGAGAGAGAGAAAGAGAGAGAGAGAAAATCCTAAGCAGGCTCTGCACTCCCAGCTCAGAGCCTAATGGAGGGCTCAAACCCGTGAACTATAAGATCATGACCTGAGCTGAAACCAAGGGTCAGATGCTTAACTGACTGAGCCACCCAGGCACCCCCCCAATTCTTCATGTTAAATCTATAATTTTAAATCTACAAGGCGATCATCTGAATATCACATTCCGTAATATATGTAAGTACTGAATCATAATCAATTGATATTTCAAAAAAGAAAAAGAAAAATAAGACTATAATTGATTCTTAGTTTAATATTATTGTGGTCAGAAAACATACTTAGTATAATCTGTGTCCTTGGTTTTATGGCCCATAATATGGTCTAGCTTAGAAAATGTTCTGTGTGTCCTTAGAAAGAGTGTGTATTCTGCTGTTGTTAGGTAGAGTGTTTTATCAATGTCAATTAGAACATACTGGTTGCTAGTGTTGTTCAAGTTTTCTATACCTGGATTAGCTTGCTGGGGATTCTGTAACAAAATACCACAAACTGAATATCCAAAGGTCTAAGATCAAGGTATTGGTGGAGCCCTCCCTCTCCTGAAGGCACTAGGAACAAGCCTCTCTTCTAACTTCTAGTAGTTCCTTGGCTTGTGATAGCATAACTCCAAAATTCACATAGTGTTATCCCCATGTGCTTGTCTCCGTGTCCAAATTTCCTTTTTTTAAATGACCCACTCCAGTCATCTTGGGTCAGGGATCTATCCTACAATGGTATGACCTCATCTTAATTTAACTAACTACATCTGCAATATTCTATTTCTGAATAATGACACATTCTGAGATCTTGAGGATTAGGACTCCAACATGTGAATTTTGAGGGGGGACAATTTAACCCATCACAATATCATTGCTGATTTGGGGTCCAATTCCTATATATTACTAAGACAGGTATTAAAATATCCAACTCTGTGTATTTGTATATCTTTAGATTTCCTTACAGTTCTTTCAGATTGCTTTATATATTTCCAATCTCTATTATTAGATACATAGCTCATAAAATTGTTATGTTCTTTTGATTAATTAACTCCTTTATCATTATGAAATAAACTTCTTTATCGTTGGTAAATATATAATATATTCTGTTTTGAAATTGATTTTGTCAAATATTTAACATAGACTCTGAAGCTTTCATTTAATTTGTATTTTCCCATATCTATATTTATCTACATGTTTTCTCATTAGTCATCTTTTTTCCTCACTTCTCTGTTTGAGTTTATGAGCTATGGATTCTTAGAAATATTTTGACACACACGCTCTGTAAAGATTTGATACGAAATGTTTCATAGCTTAAACACTTCTCACTGTATGAAGAGACCAACAAATCTTACTTAGAAGCGTCATCTATTATTTTAAACCAGACAACATGAAAATGAGGCTTAAAAAAGAACTTGGGGAACCATGCGATATGTCTGAGATCTCCCTACTTTGTGCTTCTTAATTTTGTATATCCTTGAGATTTTTAGTGAAATTATTAGTGAATTAAGATCTCTGATTTGTGGGAATCTAATCCTTCTGACAATCAGATCCTTTGTGCTTGCTTATACACCTAAATATATAGATGCTCATCTGCAAAAAAAAAAAAAAAAAAAAAAAGAATTTTAAATTTTCTAAAACATTTTGATTTTAAGGCTTAGGGCATGGCAAGGAAACAAACTTGCCAATCAAAGATTTATCACTCTCTTCAGATGGAAAACAGATAAATAGTAACTTTAAAACTGGTAATAGTTACTCCATTCAAAGTTCTAATCCCTAGTAAATCTGTTACTATTTTCCCTCTTCTATATTCTAACATGTGTTCTACAGGTGGGAGGAGGTTTAGTTGACCTTGCTGAGAAGAGGAATGACTTCTTTAAATGAGGGTCCCCTGCTATTATCTAAGTTCCCTAAGTTCCCTGGTCTGGTCAGTGGACATTTACTAAGGTATGGTGCTGTGTTTTGAGTTGGTGAGACTCAACTTTTGGTTTCTCTGCAGTGCTGATGAATAGGAGAATGTCTGTCTCCATCTGCTGACCAGGCACCATCTTGGAATCTGCTTTTCCTGTGGGTCCTCTGAGACTCAACCATATCATCGTTCAAGCCCCAAGCAAGACCTTGCATCACCTCAGCCCTCACCTCAATGGCCCTATGTCAAGGCCTATGACACATTTAAGCTATGAAACATTTTGTATCAAATGGCTTCAGACTATGTGAATGCTTGGATATTTTTCATAACCCCTGGACCTGAAGGAGTCTCTGGAGAGGGGTGTTTCTTTGTACCATCTTCTTTCCAAATGTTCTTCACAGAAGTTGTAATTTGCTGCAGCTGTTCTATAGGTGGTAAATGATTTTCCTCCACTTTATGTGCACTGACTCTTGCTAATAAACCGAGAGAATAATAAAGAGCTTGGCATTCTACCTTTTGGCTCTACACTTGGTAATTGCTGTCCCTTTTGGCTTATCTCTCACAATATTCTTCTTTCTTCTGTTGAATGGGTGTTTCTCTACAACATATACTTTTACTTTTCATTTCATGACCTTCTTTGAACCCATCTTTTGCTTCATGATGCAGTAAATCTCAAACTAATACCTAAAGGCTGAGCAGTGTAGGAAGACATGATTTATGGGATTACAACTATATTGTGGTTTGATATTTCCAAAATTATTGTCCCCAATTTGTAAACCAAACCAACCCAAAATGAAGCAGATCAGAGAGTGTTCAGATTTTTAATAATATTCAGGGGTGTTGGAACTAGATGAAACTATAGGGTGAATTATTGTTTATTGAAAAAAGATTGCCTGCAAGGGGAGCTGAGGGAGGGGCAAAGAATAGAGTAATTAAGTGAGATATAAATATCTTGCTGACTCCTTCAGTGGGTAAGACACTTAGAGTTTATTTCACACAGTGCCCTTCATTGACCTTATAAGTTAGATTTTGTAAACATAAGGGCGCCTGGGCGGCTCAGTTGATTGAGTGTCCAACTTTAGCTAAGGTTGTGATCTTACAGTTTATGAGTTTGAGCCTTGCATTAGGCTCTATGCTGACAGCAGGGAACCTGCTTGGGATTCTCTCTCCCTCTCTGCCCCTCCCCTGCTCATGCTCACTCTCTCACAAATAAACAAATATGGGAAAAAAAACAAAAGAGAAACATAAACATTGCTTTATAAATGAAGAACTGGAGAAGAAAGTTACAGTCAAGTGTGACAACAGCAGAATGTGAACCCTCAAATGCCCACTTTGTGAATCCCAAACCTGTATTTATCAATCATGTCTTTCTCTAGATGCTACAAACGACCTGAGGCTCATGTCTGCAGAACTACAGGCAGTCTATAATCTACCTCACTAGCACCAGTGAAAAGGAGTAAGTAGGCTGTTGTCCCCTATGTGATTTTCCCCCCATGTAAGTGAAGCCTGTTCACACCTATCTTTCTGATTAAAATCTTATAGATAGACACATAGGTAGGGATACTATTCCTGAGTGCTGCATAGCTCTAGAAAAAAAAATAGCTGATAAGTGAGATAAAGTTTAGGATTTGTAAAGGAGATAACTATAAATGTACATTGGTGTTTGGGGAGAAACAAAGTGAAACATTTTTAGCAAAGGGTGTAGTAGATGCTTGAAAATATTTTGCTACAAAGAACCTAAAACAGTTGAGACTTTGATCTAAATCAAAAGGTTTTTGGACAGCTTATAGATTTTTTCTTCCCTGAAACTGTTGGAAGCCACAGATTTGAAAAGGAATTTCACACAGATATGATTATCACAGCAGTGATAGGCTGTTATCTCTACAGAACAGAAGTAGGCAAGTCAGTGTTTTGTGGGACCAGGTTCCCCAGCCATGGAGCTCCCAGAGGCTGGAGTGGGAAACCCAAACTGAAAACATGGGATGTTATGTATGTTAAAGGGATTCTGATGAAGTTTCACCAACATAAACTTCAGCAAAGTCACTTAAATGTAAATAAGATGCTTTCATATTAAATGGCTTGGCAAAGGCAACTTTTGCTCTTTCTCCAAAATTTTATTCAGTTTTTATTTTTAAAGTTTTATTTATTTATTTTGAGGTGGGGAGGGGCAGAGAGAGAGAGAAAGAATCCCAAGCAGGCTCTGTGGTATCTAAGAAGAGCCCAGTTTTGTGGGGCTTAGTCTCACAAATCATGAGATCATGGCCTGAGACAAAAATCAGGAGTGGAACACCTAACTGACTGAGCCATCCAGGCATCCCTCCGCCAGCTTGAATTTAACAAGAAAATATAGTTATGCCTGCTAAAATTTTATCATCTAAGACAACAGTTTCCATATTTTCCAAATTTTACTCCTTATTAGTAAAACATTTTAAAGCACACTTCTCCAAATTGTATTGCTTTTATTTAAAAAGTTAGTGTTAATATATATTATAAAAGTCCCCATTTAAAGCACATATAAATATTTTGAAATTTAAAAAACCCCTTTTTTTCTTAAAATACTGGTGTTATTAATAAAAATATAATTGAATGTGTTTCATTCTTTTTGAAAAAGGTGTCTTAACATTTTGTGATCCAGTTATTTGCAAATCTGATTCTAAGTTCACACAGTGTAGAGATCCAATGCCATAGTTAGATTTCTTTGGATTCTTGAGTGAGTTATGAGTTTTAATAATCACTCTGGTTTTAAACTCTTATTCTTGTTGGATTGTCATTTACAGTGTCTGATCTCTCCCCTCTGCTTTGTGCTCAATGCAGAGAACCAGTAACTCTCCTTTTCCCAAACTTCATTGTACATATACAATGCATGGAGATATTCGACATCTCTGCTTTTAAATGTTATTTGGTCCTGCTGACATCAAGACTTTCTCATTGACCAACTTCGTCCACAAGCTCTGGCCTCTTCCTAGTGGACTACTTTTCCTTCTCTTTCCCTCTCAAATCCTTCTCTGATGGTCACTCAGTTTCTTCCATAGCCAACTATATTTTAGGGTGATTTGTTGCAATAAACCATTAGATCCAATAAAGAAATTATAGAGACCTTAAATGTCTTTCTTTCCTTTCTTCCTCCATTGTCCCTCTGTAGGGATGGAAGAAGACTGAGATTCAGTTTTGCACTCTGAATGATGACACTGACTTCAAAAAGAGAAATGGCTAAACATAGTTCATTTTTTTAAAATTGAGGTGAAATTCACATAATATAAAATTATCCCTTTTAAGGTATACAGTTCAGTGGGATTTAGTACATTCATAATGTGCAGCTACCATCTCTGTTTAGCTCAAAAACATTTTTATTACCCAACATGAAACCTCATACCCATATTCTCTATTTCTTCCTCTCCCAGACCTTTCAGCATCTTCCTTTTGTTTCTATGGATTGGTGTATTCTGGGTATTTTATATGAATGAAATCATGTAATATATGACCTTTTGTGTCTGGTTTGTTTCACTCAGTACATTGTGAGATTCATCTTTGTTGTAGCATGTGTTAGTACTTTATTCTTTTTAATGGTTGAATAATATTCCATTTCTTATACAAACCATAATTTTTTATCCATACATCTGTAAATGGACATTTGGGTTGTTTCTACTTTTTGACTGTTGTGACTAGTACTATTATGAATGTTTATGTACAAGTATTTAGTATAATTTTGGTTTTAAATAATTTTTTCATTCCTTAATACTAGTTTCTCTTTTGTACATTTAACCAATGACTACAGTGATCTGACAGTGATTGGAGTACTTGAATTTTATATTGGTCACTATTTTGGCTTCCCATTCAGTTTCTTGACCTCTGTTTTAGCTTTTGGGGAGCGTGTGTTTTGACTGTTTTCTTAGGGAGGGCATAGAGACTAGATTTGGCCAATTATTTGGTCCTGGATCAGCCTGCACCTCACTGTGTAAGTGGGAATGAGTATTGGGTCATCAGTTGAAGACATGCAGTATGAAGTTGACACAAAACTGATAAGTTGAAGGAAAGACCCAGGAGTATTGGGCCTTGAAAGTTGAAGAAAAGAGGAACATTAGATTAAAACCAGATTCTGGAGTTCAATGGATATGATTTAAGCAAAGACATTTCTGCCCCATTCCTAAGTTCTTTTAGTGCGTGTCTACTCTTTTAGTGGTTTGCCTTGTCTTTTTTTAGGTTAACTGTATTCATCAGCTATAGGCTGTTACATCTTTTCATCCCATAAATCAGAATCAAAAGACTGCTATCATCATTTTTGTTAGTGATCAGTTTTATTGATAAAAAAGTTTACTTAAACTGTGTCGGTTTCTGTGTTAGGCTTCTTCTTGCCCTACATTGGAAACACAAAGAGATAAAACATAAAACACAATTGTAAGAAGAGAGCATTATTAACACTCAGTTACAACTTCTGAGCCATGAGTCAACTGCTTATCTACAAATCTATGGGTATGTGTTTTTTTCCAGCTAGTCAATTCCTCCTAAGTCTTTCAGCAATTGTATAATCAATGCGGCTGCTTAAACACTTAAGGCAGATAGAGTCAATAAAATTTTCTAAAGAAATTGGAATTAACTCTGTGTTGCCTTTTATTCTTTAGGGGAAAAGATCATATTTATTGTTCATTTGATAGGTTTTTATTTGCAGGTTTGTTTGAAGGTGTTGAAATTAAAGCAAATAACCATTGTTAAAGGAGGAATATTGCTTATAGATTAAGAATATTAAGTAGATTTTCTTTGTTAATTGCCAATATTTTCTGTTTTTTTAAGCTTTTTTGAAGTACAATTGACATAAAATTGTATAAATGTAATATGTATGATAGTTTGGTAAGCATATATATTGCGAAATGATTGCAACAATCAAGTGAATTCATATATCCACCACCTCAAACTGTTACCTTTTTTGGGGGGAGGGGTCAGAATACTTAAGATCTATTCTCTTAGCAAATTTTAGGTATCCAATGCAGTGTTATTATCTAGAGTCACTATTACTGTTCATTAGATCTCCAGAATTTATTCATTTTACAACTGGAAATTTATGCCCTTGACCAACATCTTACCAACATCTACCCTCCATCCTCTGGTAACCACTATCCTACTCCTGAGTTCTGAATTCAGCTTTTTAGATTACATATATAGGTGAGATCATACATATTTGTCTATGTCTGGATCATATACTTAGCATAATGTCCAATCCATGTTGTTGCAAATAGCAGGGTTTCCTTCTTTCTCATGGCTAATAATATTCCATTATATGTGGGTATATATATACAAATGCCACATCTTCTTTATCCATTCATTTTTTGGTGGAACAAATGAAGGTTGTTTTCATGTCTCGGCTATTTTGAGTAATGCAATAAACATAGGAGTGAAGATAATTCTTCAAAATACTGATTCCATTTCTTTTGAATAAATGTACCCAGAATTGGGATTACCGGATCATAAGGTAGCTCTAATTTTACACTTTTGAAGAACATCTGTACTGTTTTCCAAAATTGCTGTATCAGTTTACATTCCTACCAACACTGTACGAGGGTTCCCTCTTCTCCTCACCAATACTTGTCATCTCTTGTATTTCTCATAAAAGCCATCCTAACAGATGTCAGGTGATATTTCATTGTGGTTTTGATTTGCAATTCTCGGATAATTAGTGATGCTGAGCATTTTAACTGACTACATAATTGTGAGTTCTTTTCTGGGCTCTTTACTCTGTTCCATTGGTCTTTGCTTCTGTTTTTATGCCAGTGTCATATACTCTTGATTATTATAGCTTTGTAATATAGTTTGAAATTGTATAGTATAATGCCTATTCTTCTCTGTCAATGTTGTTTTGGATATTTGGGGTCTTTTGTGCTTCCTGAAAACTATAAAAAGTTTTTTTATATTTCTGTGAAAATGGTCATTGGAACTCTGATAGGTACTGCGTTGACTCTGTACACTGCTTTGGTCAGAATGGACATTTCTACGATATTAATTTTTCCGATTCAAGAACACAGGATATCTTTCTACGTATTTATGTCTTCTCCAATTTTTTCGTCAATGTCTTCAGTTTTCAATGTACAGTCCTTCATTTGCTTGGTTAAATTTATTCCTAACTATTTCATTCTTTTTGATGCTATTATAAATGGAATTGTTTTCCTAATTCTTCAGGAAATTTGTTATTAGTGTATAGCGATGCAATTGACTTTTGTGTCTTTATTTTGTATCCTGTGCCATTATTGAATTTGACTATTATTCTGATAGTTTCCTCACGTAATATTTCAGGTTTTCTGTATGCAAGATCATGTCATCTGCAAACAGAGACAGATTCATTTCTGATTTGGAGGTCTTTAATTTCTTTTTCTTGTGTGATTACTCTGGCTAGGATTTTCAGTATTACGTTGAATAGAAGTCACCATTTTTTAAACAGATGATTAAGCTATAATTTACATATCATGAAATTCACATGTTTTTAGGTGTGCAATTCAAGGAAATTTGGTCAGTGCGCAGAGTTGTGCAAACATCATTACAGTCAAGTTTTAGAACATTCTATTATTACCAGAGGATCCGTTACATCCATTTTCAAGCAACCTACACTTCCATGCTCAGCTTAAGGCAAACACTTTTGTACTTTCTACCTCTGTGGGTTTGCTTTTATGTAAATTGCATATACATAGAATCATACAACCTGGAAGTATTTTGCATCTTGCTTCTTATACTAAGCTTAAAGAGTTTGAGATTTATCTCTGTTGTAGCATGTGGCAGTATTTTTGTTCCTTTTTATTGGTAAATAACATTCCGTTGTGTCAATATACTACATTTTGTTTTTCCATTGATGGGAATTTAAGATGTTTTCATTTTTTGGCTATTATGATTAATGCTGCTAAGAACATTTTAATACAAATCTTTGTGTTGACATATAATTTCATTTTTCTACCAGGAGTGGAATTGCTGTGTTTGTTATATATAAGTTTATGTTTAAGAAACAGCCTTTGGTTTTCCACATATATTATTTCACATTCCCCCTAGTAATGTTTGAGGTTTTCAGTCTCTCTACATCTTCAACAACACTTGATATTATTTGTCTTTCCGTTATAACCATTCTTATGTATGTGATGTGGTATGACATTGTGGTTTTAATTTGCATTTTCCTAAAGACTAATGATGTTTAGTATCTTTTCATCTGCTTATTAGTCATTCTTATATCTTTTTTGGTCAACTATTTATTCAAATAGTTCACTCATTTTTAATTGGGTTGTTTTTCTTCTTGTTATTGAATTTCAAAATTCTTCATGTATTCAGGAAACAAATATTTTATCAAATGTAATTTGAAAATTGTATCCCAGTTTGTGACTTGCATTTTCATTTTCTTAATGGTGTATTTTGAAGGGCAAAGTTTTTAATTTAGATGAACTCTGACTTATCGATTTTTCCCTTCTATAGACTACATATTTTGTTGTCATATTTAAAAGATCTTTGTCTAACCCAAGGTTACAAAGATTTTTATCCCATGGTTTCCTTTAAGAGTTTTATGATTTTAGCTTACATTTATTCCTATGATCCATTTTAATTTATATTTCCAATAAATTTTGATAGGATAGTAATTATATTGGATATTGGATATACTAGTTATAATGGTTGTTTGGTTATAAGAAGCATTAACTTACTTAAGTGTTCAAGTAGGAGTAAATTTATTGGATTAATATGGGAAATCTGATGGAGGCTAATTTTAGGAAGTATAGTCTGGTCTCATGAGAATTAGAATCATTAGATATCTCTCTCTTGGTTTGTCTCATTTGTTCAGATAAACTTAGATCTGTACTTTGGTTACAATGTTCCTTTTCTTCAACACCTTAGAAAACCAGGACTTTTGGAAGCATTAGCCATGGACTGCTTCATATGTTTTCTTTATTTTCTACCTTTATGTCAACTTCTGGGTTTCCAGATTATTTGGTTTGGTATCCATTTTTGTATGTATCTTTGCTTCATATTCTTTCATGATTCCAGAAGGTGTGAACTGAAAAGAATTCCTCTTCTATGTTCCTTTGTTCCCATGGTTTTGTGTGGGCTAGTTTATCAGGTTATTACAATGAGGTGGAAATAATCCAGATGTCTGGCAATTTTAAAATCTAGAATCTTAAACTTGCCTAATTTGTTAAAAAGTATTATCTTTTCATTGACACACTATCACACACACAAAAAGAATTAATGTGACTATTTCACAATAAATGGGCATATCTTATTTTGCAGATCAACTGAACTTTTCAACTTTATTAAAAAAATAGAATCTGGATGGCCCTTATTATAACATGATACATAGTGACTATGATACTGGCTGGAGCATAGTTGAGGAATTAAGTGACATATTTCTGTTGCAAAAGTTAAATTCTGATCTCCATTCAGCTCTAAGACCTTAATAAGAACTTGGGAAACTTTAATTGTAAACATTCTAAAAACTTCCATAATGGGTTAGTCACCTTCCATTTCCTTCTACACCAATTTTGCACTTGTCTCTTTCTGCTTTGTGCTCCAGGAGGCTGAGTTATGTGGTCTGTATAAATAGTTACTTAGATCTCTGGATTTTGATTGGGTTTGGCTAATTGGATGTCCTAAAGATGAGTATCTTTTTCGTTCTCTACATAGAGGGAAAAGTATGATTTGAGCTACTAGTCTCTTCTTATGAAATCTGTTGGAGTATGTGATCTGCTGAATGGGTTGGTCCAAAGCTGTTTCTTGTAAAGAAATATCTTTCATCAGAAATGCTATCGGCTTTCCCAGCAAACAATGTTTTTCTTGCTATTGATTCTTTTCCTCTTCATCCTCACCTTTTTTTCTTTTCTTTTTGAAGTGTGCCCTACTGTGTACATAGAATTATCTATTGCATTCCGTGCTTGGTCTTGCCTAGTTTAGCTCATCAGATAAAGTTGCATTGATTTCTAATTACATATTATTTTAGTTGAATGTATGAAGAAGACTTTCCCTACATCAATTTTTACTAAGGCATGAATACAACTGATTTCTAATACCAAAGGAAGTGTGAGCTAAATCCTTATACTCACCTCCTAAAGAGAAAAATGCCAAGAATCATATTTATAACTCTTGGAGCCATTGGCCAGACCAAAGATATAGAAAAAGGTCAAAGAGTGAAAAGGGATTTGTAAGAAAATTTTCTTGGTAGAGTTCTGTTGTCATCTGTGAATCTCTACCAGCATCCCAGACACAAAGGGAGGTAAGAGTACAGGCTCCTGGGTGGATCAATTGGTTACGTGTTTGACTTTGGCTCAGGTCACGATCTCATGGTTCATGAATTCGGGCCCTGAGTCAGGTTCTGTGCTGACAGCTCAGAGCTTGGAGCCTGTTTTGGATTCTATGTTTCCCTCTCTCTCTGTACCTACCCAGCTCATGCTGTCTCTCTTTCTCTAAAATAAATATTGATTAAAAAAAAAGACGGTCATTAATTTATTTTCTCCCAGAGCTTTATTTAAATTTAAGTTAGTTAACATATTATGTAGTATTGATTTCAGGAGTAGGATTTAGTAACATATCACTTATATATGACACCCAGTGCTCATTCCAAATGTACTCTTCTTAATGCCCATCACTCATTTAGCTCATTCCCCCACCCACCTCCCCTCTAGCAACCCTCAGTTTGTTCTGTGTAGTTAAGAATCTCTAATGGTTTGCTTTCCTCTCTGTTTTTATCTTATTTTATTTTTCCTTCCCTTCCCCTATGTTCATCTGTTTTGTTTCTTAAATTCCACATGTGAGTGAAATCATGTGGTATTTGTCTTTCTCTAAAAAATAAAAAAGCTTATTCATGCTTCTAACTTCTTTTTCTTTATTATTTTCTTAGCAAAAATCCCTAGAACAATAATTAGATTAAAAAGTATGACCAATATTGACAAATTTCCAAAAACTATGATCACCTGTTTGCAAGAATGCCTTACCCAAGTCATCTTTATTGGCATTATGCATAATTTTTAGTTTGTGCTAATTTGCTAGGCAAAATCAAAATATATAAAAATCTGACCTATAATTCTCCAACTGCACAATGAGAACAAGGGCCACATGTGATATTACTCATGTATCTCCAGTGGCTAGCTCCATGGTTGACACATAATAAGTATTCAATACATATATGTTAATAGATATTTTTGAATAAACAATGCTGTTTTGTTTATTACTCACATTTAATATTTTTTGTATATGCATTTTGGATTTTTTCTCTTTTATAAATGAACTTTTTGTATCCCTTATCAATTATTTGTTTGGATCATAAGTAGTTTTTGTAATTAAGATATAACAGTTTTGAACATTCATGCATCAAGCCACGTTAGAATGAAGTTATAAAACAAAATCTATCAGATGCAAAGATAGCTAAAAAGAAACACAGTTTGAACGGTAATCTTCAACAGATTGTTTATGTTCATTAAAGTAAATAAAATTAATGTTGAGATTTCAGCTTTGAGGACTGTGAAAGAAGCATGGTATAGATTTCATTCCGATGAGGATGGGGAGGTTGGCAGAGACTGCCAGCTCTCAGAGACAGTAAAGGCGGGAACCATAGATCACAGTGATTTTCTGTGAATGGAAAGTAAATAAGTGTGCTAATAAACCAGAGAGGGTGTGTGTGTGTGTGTGTGTGTGTGTGTGAGAGAGAGAGAGAGAGACAGAGAGAGAGAGAGAGAGAGAGAGAGAAAGAATGAGAGAGACAGTGTGTGTGTGTGTGTGTGTGTGTGTGTGTGTGTGTGTGTGTTTCCTCTATCTACTGTCTACATAACATCTCAAAAGCTGTTTTGGCTTCAAACTGATTCTCAGTAGCTTGTGTTGGAACATTGCTAATAAGATCAGAGTAGATAGGCACAACCTTCTAATAGATAATTTTCAATTTCAAATGATGTTGAACTAAGCTTTATCCTATGTTCACATTTTTTCTTAAATTCTTATCAGCTGCATATAAATTATTGTTTTGCTATAGCTTTTGGGGGGGGCGGGCTTCATCCATCCTCAGGGGCTAAAGCAACCATGAAAACAATCATCTTCCCCCATGCCAACAGCATGCCTCATCTTACTATGGCACCATTTAAGGAACATACTGTTGCCGAACTACTGCTAGAAGTAATAGTTTAGGTTGTCAAACCATCTCCAATGGTAAAGTTGTTACACAAAATAGTCCTGTCCACAGTCAGCTGGATTGAGGGCATTTCGCACTAATGACACAGAAACTGACAGGAGGCGGGGCTCTTCTGAAGCAGAGAGAAGTAATCCTGAGGCTCTTCCCTTTGGAGGTGGACGTCTCTAACAGCTGCTGTTTTTTTCTAGGTTAAAATAATTTTTCCTGTGCTCCAGCTACAGAATTTGGGTTTGTTCTTTGTTTTTCCTTTAGACACTCTGGCAGACTCCATTTAGCCATTTGAATCACTGGGGAAATCATATGATATACAGGTTATACAATAGAAAATTGACAGGTTAAACAAATATGGCACCAACTTGCATTGTATATTAAAATGGAAATTAAACTTGCAATTCTAGTTATTGTAAGATCTAGAAATTGCTTTGCAGATATTTCAGAAAGCTATATAGTACTGTGGAAAATATCATTGCTATACTGTAGAGATAATTATTAGAATAAACTCCATTTATTGCTTTGTCAGCAAGAGAAGTGCTAAAAAAATAACATGGTACTAGGACTAATGTAAGCTTGGGAATGAGCATCTGAAACCAGTAAATTATAGTTTGATCAGTACCTTTTTTTGCTATTATCTGGCTTTACTAGTTATTGAATATCACCAAAAGAAAGCAAAGGAAGAAGAAAGAAATGGGAAAAAAAGCTTAATTGATAGCAAATGGAAAAATGTATTACTATTTACAGATTCACACTTTCAGATAGAAGATATGCAAAACATGTCTTTATGTGTTCATGTCAAAATTATTAAATGTTTCAAAATTCCAGGACCTCTTATCGGGACTTTATGATACATATCTGAATATAATTAAAGATATCCAAGTGAATGTGCCTGTGTACAATTATATGTGTTACAAACTTGTTGGCCTAGTCATTTTCAACAGTGTTCAAAACAACCAAAATCCTGGAACAAACGAACTTGAGGTTTATTTAATATAATATAAACAGAAGATAGTACTGAATCTCTCCTTGTTGTTTGCTGTTGCCTATTCAAAACTGCAGTCTTAACAGAACATCAGACACAGTAGTGACTGCAAATAAAAAATGGCAAATTGCTGGAGAATTTGAAGGATCAGACTATTAAGAGTAAATGCATAATTGAGAATAGCCGGTTGAGTATGCCATTCAAGAAAGTTTCTAAATATGTCTCTAGGGTACTTGAGGTCACTGGGGTGTAGAATCAAGAAAGTGTGGATAAGTATGAGCCGAAGCCTCAATTGGTCACCACTGCAGTCAAAAGAAAATTATATTAACAGAAAGGGAGAAGGTTTGCCAATAGCCTAGAAAAGAAGAGCTCAAGTTTTTTGTTTATCTCTGTTCCAGGATGGGAGAGTCTTTATAACCACTCAAGAATTATAACCACACTATAATTTGATCTTGCCCACCCACCTCTACTAAAGGGATGTGTGCTTTGGCCATCACAGCTCAGTGGCTCATTAAGCAGTAAATTCTTTCATTCTGATTGTCAAGCAAAGATTTGTAGATTTTAACTACAGAATTATTATAAGGGAGACAAATAGCAGATCCTTTCTATCCCAACATCAAATAAGTTAATTGAATAATTCAACAAATATTTATTGAGCATCTTTTTTACGATTGGGTCTTAGATCTGTATTATTTAATGAAATAAGCATAATTTCAAGCTACATGGAGCTTAGAAAATATTCTTACTCATTAGTAGTTATTTATCATTATTAAAGACATTATGAGGGGTGCTTGGGTGGCTCAGTTGGTTAAGTGTCTAACTCTTGATTTTGGCTGGCGTCATGATCTCTCAGTTCATGAGATCAAGCTCCACATCCGGCTCTGGGCTGACAGCAAGGAGACTTCTTGGGAGTCTCTCTCTCTCCCTCTCTGCCCCTCTTCCACTTGCTCACTCTCATTCTTTCTCTCTCTCAAAACAAATAAATGAACATTAAAAAAGAAAACATTATGATATGATTCTGTATTTATTTGGTCTCTAATTATTTCTTGTTTTTATCTGGACTCTTATAATTTGATTAGCACATACTAGTCACCCTTACTTGTGTTACTCTGTACGTATTGTCAAAAAATTATTTTTTAGAGATGTAGGTGAGACTAAGATTCTTGACTGGAATGTACCCCAAATGGTTTTACAGAACACACATATAATCTGCATGGTTAGCTTGTCACCTTCAATGACATCTCTACCTTCTTTCTTCTTCTCTGAAACAAATAATATTTTCAGAAGCAGTGAAGAGATGAGATTTCAAATGAAGTATGTCAAAAAGTGAAAATCATCTCCATAACCCTATTTCTGAGTAAGGATAATGTAAGATGAGATGTACTGATACTCAGAATCTTACACAAGTTAGAATAAATACAAGTGAGTTGCATTTTAAGTCATCTAATTTGGTCTACAAAACATATTATGATTCCATGTATACAATCAAAGCATGGGGGCTCCTGGGTGGCTCAGTCAGTTGAGTGACCGACTTCTGCTCAGGGCATGATCTTGTGGTTCGTGAGTTAGAGCGCTGCTTGGGGCTCTGTGCTGAGGGCTCAGAGCCTGGAGCCTGCTTCGGATTCTGTGTCTCCTTGTCTCTCTGCCCCTCCCCTGCTCATGTTCTCTCTATCTCTCAAAAATAAATAAACGTTAAAAAAATTTAAAAAATCAAAGCACAGACATTACTTTAAAGGAGTTTCTATAAAACAACTTTATAATGTGAGATATTTTGTTTGAAATACATTCTTTTTCTAAATTTTTCAAATCTCTTTCTCTCTTCTTTCTTTCTTTCTTTCTTTCTTTCTTTCTTTCTTTCTTTCTTTCTTTCTTTCTTTCTTTCTTTCTCTCTTCATCTCTCTCTTTCCTTCCTCATAGCCCAGGTTTTACTAATATTCCCTATGACAATAATCTCTGTCTATACTAGGCTATGCTCTAATGTTATGTACTTTTGTTTAGCCTTAGTATTAACTGCAAGTTCTTTTTTTTTTAATGTTTTATTTATTTTTGATACAGAGAGAGACAGAGCATGAGAAGGGGAGGGGCAGAGAGAGAAGATGACACAGAACTGGAAGCAGGCTCTAGGCTCTGTGATAGCTGTCAGCACAGAGCCTGATGCAGGACTCGAACCCACGAACGTGAGATCTGAACTGAGCCGAAGTCAGAGGCCCAACCAACTGAGCCACCCAAGCACCCCTTAACTGCACGTTCTTGCATATACAAAGACCGCTTCGATTACTATTTCCATACTACTAAGTTATAGATGAAGCTTTATTTTTGTTTCTACACAACTACAGTCCCTAAAAACTGTATGGATACCTCACTTAACACACCTAGCAATGTTCCACAGTGGGCTTAGCTTTTTCTTCACTAACATAGATGGTTTTGGTTAGATAAGTAACTTCCCTTCTGGAATCTAAGCTCATAGGACCACACTTACTTCCTTTATGTCTTTATTAAATGTCTCTCTTTTTCTAATTTACCAGTGTAACCTTTACCAATATAGGTTATAATGGGCTCCTTTGAGGACAGGCCATTTTCATTTTGAGTAACAGGAAATCACACACACACACACACACACACACACAATGTAGGTACAAATGTGTCTGAGTGTGTATGTATTATGTGTGTTTTTGTATATTGCAGCTTTTATATTTATTAATGCTGTGCATTCTCAGAGAGGCAATGAATGCAAAATATAAACTGAATAAAGTATTTGTGGAGTTGTAGCCCAGGGATCTGATTCAGATTTTTTTGTTGTTGCTCTTCACATATATTTATGGCAGTTTATTTTTAGTATTGCAAAAACAAACCAGTCCCCAAAAATTATGCCAAAAAGAAGAACAACAGTAAAAACAAAACAATGCTACATATGTAGAATTAAGAAATTACTAATAAAATTATTCTATTTAAAGCTAAAGACATTTATACAGGTGTTAAACCAATGTTTACAAATAATTTTGAGATGCAAACTAAAAAAATATCAGTCAAAAATGCCTAGTATGTTATATTTCAAAAACAAAAGACAAAGATACATATTAAGTTATTAATGTTTGTTATTTCAGGGATAGCAAAATTATATTTATTTTAGTTTTTTACTTTGTATATTTTTTACATACCTATAGTAAACATGTTCTTTATACTTGAAACCAACAAACCTTATTAAGATAATTTCGTTGTATTTGTTTTATAGCTTTTGTCTTCACTGTGGCGTCTTCTCTCCCTTTGGTTGTGGTGTTTATTCTGTCAGTCTTCAGGTTGATTTCTGGGGTGTTTAAGATGATCTGACAGTTATCTAGTAGTGTTTGTGGGCTCGACCGGCCTAGGCTCCTCCTAGTCCACTGCCATCTTCCTATCTTCCTGATTCAGACCTTAGCTGTAGAATTTAAAGAAGTCATCTGATTTCCCCCAGGCTCCTTTCTTTCATCTCTGATTTTAGAGCTTGGAATGGAAGGTATTTAAGAGCACTTTCCACTTTATAAATTCATAATTGTAGCTTATTTATAAACTATTGAATATCAAGTATTTGAGAAAATTTGAGATATTCCAGTTGTTTAAAGAAGCTAATGAATGGTGTGCTTCATATTCAATGAATCATCCTATGAAAAACATGTAACTTATGAAGTATACATACTCATATTCCACAGTTAAAGGTAAAATAATAAAAATATTTTATACAGTTTTCTTTTTAAGTTTTGGTCTTAGAGAAGAGGATTTAGAAAATTAGAGGATTAGAAATAATCAATTTTAAGAGCTATCCTCTGCATATATTAAATGATTATTACATCTGTGAATTAAGATAGAGTACCTTTTTCCAGTTTTACTGAGAAATAATTGACATAAATCACTGTGTAAGTTTAAGGTGTGTGGAATAATGATTTGATTTACATATATTCTGAGATGATTACCATAATAGGTTCAGCTAGCATCCAATTTTTCATGTAGAAAAGGAAAGAAAGAATGAAGAATAGAAAGAAAAAAAAATCTCTTTGTGGTGAGAACTCTTAGGATTTTCTCTAACAAGTTTCCGATATATCTGTCATACTGAAGGGTTAACGTTAGTTGTCATGTTGTACATTAAATCCCTAGTGCATGCTTATTTTGTAACTAGAAGTTTGTATATTTTGACCATCTTCCTCCCATTCCATCTCCCTCCGCCCTCCACCACTGGTAATCACAGTCCAATCTCTTTTCCTATGAGTTATTTTATTTTATTTTTTAAATTCCACATACAGTGAGATATATAAAGTAATTGTATAAAATATGTATCTTTCTCTGAGTAATTTTATTTAGTATAAAACCCTCAAGGTCCCTCTACATTGTCATAAATGGTAGACTATCCCTTTTTTTTGGCTGAATAATATTCTAAGATAAATATATATGTCATAACTTATTTACTCATTCATCTGTTGAAGGACACTGAGGTTGTTTCCATGTCTTGGCCACTGTAAATAATGCTGTTGTGAACATGGGGCTGCAGGCTTCTTTTCAACTTAGTGTTTTTATTTCTTTTGGATATATTCCAGTAACTGGAATTGCTGGATGATATAGTAGCTTTACATTAATTTTTGAGGATTCTCCATGCTGTTTTGCTTAGTGACTTTACCAATTTACAATTTCACCAAGAGCACACAGAAGTTCCATTTTCTCCACATCCACCCCAGAATTTGTTACCTTTTATCTTTCTGATGATGGCCATTCAAACAGGCACAAGGTGATATTTCAGTGTGGTTTCAGTTTGCATTTCCCTAATGCCTTGTGATGTTGAGTGTCTTTTCGTGCACCTG
This sequence comes from Suricata suricatta, assembly GCF_006229205.1. NCBI lineage: Eukaryota > Metazoa > Chordata > Mammalia > Carnivora > Herpestidae > Suricata > Suricata suricatta. The sequence goes on from NC_043705.1 coordinate 72,484,539, forward strand.
TTGGCCTTTCCTCTTTCTTCTGTAGGAGAGCTCCTCTGGCTACTTCCTTACAGTCCTGCTATGGTGTTGCATGGTGCTGATTCCTTTGACTTTAAGGGGCCCTCATAGACTTCAGCATATCCTGACTCAGTGTGAATCCTGTGAGAGCAGAACTGAAGGCAAAGACCTGGGTGAGGCAGCTTATGTGTGAGATAATATCAGGATTCAAAAGTGAGGGAGTAAGGAGAATGAGGAAAAGAGCAGAAGTCAACAGAGATTGCTGCCTCAGGTCACAGGGGCTTGAACTATGACAAGTCCATCTGGGTAACAGGAGGTTGGTTGTTGATCTAGTCCTGTCTGCTGTTTGAAGGTTGCATTAACTGCCCACATGCTGGGTTTTGCTTGTAGGCTGATTTGGTGCTCTTCCACGACAGTGAAACAGATTCGGGGGCTTGGTAGTAACCTTGCGGTGTCAGGGGTCTGAACTCTGTCCCACAATTCTAGGTTAAAGAGAAATGTGACACAGGGCCAAGAGGCATTTGGTGCATACTCCACTCAAGAAATTGTTCGTTCCAGATTGGTGCTTCTGTGATGGAATGGGCCCAAGAAGGTCTATTTTGGGGGGAGGAAAGATTGCGAGCTCTGGTTTTCAGTCTGTTCTTAGAGCTCCTCCTGAAGGTGTAGAACAAAGAAATGTGTTCTGATCTTTAATTTATTACATTCATTCTGTGAAATGGGTTTAGTTCAAATTTATCTAGTGTACATATTAAAATTCTTGAATGGTTCTTGTTCGGAAGCTAAGAGAAATGATGAAAACCATGAAGAGTGGTGATTAAGAGTGTGGACTTAGGCTACAAGCCTGGGCTTCACCACTTAGTAACCGAATAAATGTCAGGGAAGTTACTGAAGCCTTAGTTTTCATATCCTGTGACATTTCACTGTGAAGATGACTTGAAGGCAGGAAAAGGCTTAGCATGGGCCTAGCACAGGGCTGATCCCACTGTAGAATTAAACTGGATAAGAAGCTTTGAGCAAGGGAGACCCATGGAAAGCCTGGGAACCTGGTATGGCTCTAAGGTGGGCAAAAAGAGAAATAGAAATTTTACTTTTAGGAGTTGTACACTTTGGCTAGGAATGACACTGATAATAGGTGTCTAAGCATTAGAGGTACTGTTTTAAGCTTGACAAAGTCAAAGTCCAAAATTTATATGTACCTTATGCACTTGAATATTGTACAGCTTTTTAATAATGCAATTAGATTCCATTGCTTTCTTCAAACGTTATCATCATTTTAGAGTTCAGATCTCTGCACGCTTGCTTATATAGCTTCTTGTTTAGAGCAGGTGGAGTTGGTGTGTGTTGCTGGTTATACAGTTATTCCATAACACTGATTACATCTCTTTGGCTCTGAATATGTATTTAGCACACTAGCTTTCACTTCATAGCAATTGTAATCCCATCTGAACCAAATTAGAGGATAAATCAATATGCTACATATGCAAACTCATTCAGACAAAATGGCTAAAAAGATTATTTTTTGGATACTGATAGCAGACCTGAATATTTAATGTTGCTTTAAAATTTTTATTCTTCTATTTTAATTTTTGAATGTTCTTTTTATTTTTTTCATACTTTGGGAGAGTGGCCATAATTTCTATTTCCTAAGTCTTTTGTGTTAATTGTAAGTTTCTTTTATAAGGAAGTAAATTTAATTTAAGGGAAATTATTGAATATGTCTTCCTCAAATGGAACAGTACCTATAAAGTAAATTTTATTATGTATTTTCATTAAATAGATTAATAGGCATATAGTTAGCTATTCCTGTAATTGGTCATGGTTTTATAAATAATGAAGACTTGAATTGCTTGTTGATAGAACTCCTCACTCTTCTATACCACTCAAACTCATATAATACATTTACTACATATATACATCTAATCTTTGCACTGTTTTTGTCTATGTTGTCTCATTAATACAACATTCTATGCAGTAGGTGTTACTCACCTGTAATTAAAAGAGGCAATTAAGTCACACAAAACAATTAGCTCAATGTCACAAGGATAGTATGTGACAAAGAAGAAATTAGTACTTAACTCTGACTTCTAAGCAATGATTGTGGTGTGCATCTCCAAAAGATATTTAATTTGCAAACCAACTTCAGTATTTTGTGGGGTCATTGTGTTATAGATATTCAGACTTAATGAATATCCTGTAACTTTATTCCAAGGTGATTTATTCCTTATATGAAAAGTAATCTTAGACTAGTCAGTATCGCAGTTTCAGAAAAATTTTTAAACCAGAGCAGCTTGAGATATCCTGTTTGGCATCTAAGTTCCTGTTTTATTATTTATTTATTTATTTATTTTTATTATAGTTTATTGTCAAGTGCTCATCCCAACAAGTGCTCCCCTCCATGCCCATTACCCCTTTTCCCCTCTCCCTCACCCCCCATCAACCCTCAGTTCATTCTCAGTATCTAAGAGTCTCTTTTGGTTTGCCTTTCTCCCTCTCCTTAACTATTTTTCCCCTTCCCCTCTCCTATGGTCCTCTGTTAAGTTTCTCCTGATCCACATATGAGTGAAAACATATGGTATATCTTTGTCTGCCTGACATATTTCACTTAGCATAACACCCTCGAGTTCCATCCACGTTGCTACAAATGGCCAGCTTTCATCTTTCTCATTGTCATGTAGTATCACTTATTCCTAAAGTGACCACCTGTGAAGTACTTTCTGCATCAGCAGCTGTGTGATTGCTGGGAATATGGAGATGAGGGATGGATCTTGTGCCATACAGGGTTTCGTAGTGTAGTGAAGGATATGGATAAGAAATGGACCAGACCACCATACAGTAGGTGGCAGCCCTTATGAGAGAGGAATAAACAAAGTGTGATAAGACTATCCTGTCCATACGAAAAACTTTCCAAAGTCTTGGGTGGGGAGTGTCACCATGAAGCTGTTCATAAGGTTGAGAAAAATGTTAGGGCAATAATTCATATCACTTTTCCTGGCTAATCCAAGGCCATTGATTGAAGGCACTTACCAGACAGCAGCTAGAACAGGTGTTTCTTTATCACAGGACCAGTGACGAATGGCTTAGGCTTTGCTTCTACTTTTACAAATTTCCCTGGTGCGAACTCTGGATGAGATTGAAATTCTCTGTTGCTTCTTCCCACAACTTACCCCCTCCCCCCATCCCCACTGTTCCCAGCAGATTTAGTCACTTGTCCTACAACTGAAAACCAACCCAACTCCTCTCTTCCCTTCTAGCCACATGATTCCCACCTGACTTCCTGAAGAAAGGCGCATTTAGTGCTCCCTTAAACTTTTTCTGGACAATTTTTTGACAAAAACACACCCATGCTGAGCTTCCTTCAGTTCCTCTCCTTCAGACTCCAGGAGTTATTTTTCCTATCAACAAAAACATGCATCATGCAAATCAAAGTCACCACATTTGAAATTATTTGTGATAATGGCTCCAGAAGTCTATTTTGTGAAGGCCTCGATGGGTATTAAGAACAGAAGGGAAGGAGCACCTGGGTGCCTCAGTAGGTTAAGCCTCTGACTGGTGATTTCATCTCAGGTCATGATCTCCTGTTCATTGGGCTCTGCACTGACAGAGCAGAGCCTGCTCGGATTTCTCTCCCTCCTTCACTCTCTGCCCCTCTTCTCTCTTTCTTTCTCTAAACAAACAAACAAACAAACAAATAAATAATCAGTCAAAAAATAACAGAAGAAAAGATAAAACTATAGAAATTTCTTTTTCTATTTTAGGATACTGGTTTCTGTACATAATTTAGAAGGTCAAATAAGTTTACAAGACTAGTGATGAAATGCCGTAGTCCCTTGCTCTTTCCCTCACCACTCCCAAGTTTTTCTCTGCAGATACAACCATTTTCAACACTCTTACCTAGTCCTTTTGACATTTGTCTCTATGTTTCAAAAGAACGTGATTGACTTTCAGTTTTCTATATTATGATAGGCAGAGTGATGGCCCCCAAATATGTCTACATCCTAATCTCTAGAATTGTATGTTGTGAGTGGCAAGGGACAGGTGAGGTAATGAGTAGAATTACAGGTGCAAATCAGCTAGCCTAGACAAGGAGGTGAATCCAGGTGAACCTAATGTAATCACAGTTTCCTTTAAACGTGAGGAGGAGCCCGAAGACTCTGTGTTAGAGTGGAGTGTCGTAAGAAGGACGAATGGCGGGTGTTGGCTTTGAGGCTGGAGGATCGAGGCAAGTCAAAAAGCTGGGAAATCCAAGAGAACTGATTTTTCCCTAGAATCTCTAGGGGCAAAACAGAGGCCAGCTGCACACCTTGGTTTTAGCCCAGTGAGGCCCATTTTGGACGACCGAGCTCCAGAGCTGTAAGTTACCAAATTAATGTTTCTTAAGCTGCTAAATTTGTAGTAATTTGTTTCAATAGCAGTAGGAAATCAAAACAGATGTTATCAGTGGATTTCATGCTATGAAACATGAGGATTTAATTTTCTTTTCCCTGTTCAGTGTTTTCACTAAGGGGTTCAGTAGTGTTTCAGTAGGGATACATCACAATATTGGTTATATTTAAATTCAGTGTTTATATTTTTCAGGCCATTTCATACTTCCCCCAGGTGAACAGTATCTTGGACAAATGCTAATTTTCCCTGTAGCACTGCAGCACTTTTTGTTTGCTTGGTTTTGAAATACCAGTAGCTTCCTAGGAAGAGGCACATGGGAAGTACTTTTCTGAGGTCTGTAATGTGTGAAATGTCTTCATGCTCCTTTCGTGTTTGGTGGATACTTAGCTGGATGTAGAATTCTATGTTGGAAGAAAAATGTTTTCTTTTTCTCGTATATTTTAAATCCATTGCTTCAGTTTGCGTTGGTCTTTTGTATGTTTTGTTCTTTGTCTCCTTTGCTTTTTGCCCTTAAATGATAGAACATGCCTACAGAAAATAATATAAAGTATTCATGTGCTTTACAACAAATATTTTAAAGTGATAGTATAACTACCACTTGGGTCAATAAATAGTCCAATGCGGGCTCCAAGGAAGTTTCTGTATATTCCTGTTTGATATTTCTACTTTCTCCTTTAAAGGCAATCACTCTTCAGATCCATTGGTTTATTATTGTGTTTTATTTGTTTTTACTACCTATGAATGCTTTTCTAAACAATATATTTCAGTTTTTTCTACTACTTAAAGTTGCCATGAATAGTGATTCTACATAATCATGTGGGTCTTACTACTTTGCTAAATATTATGGTCCTTAGATTTATCCATGTTGTTAGAAGAAGCTGCATTTCGTCCATTTCATTGCTGTGAGACTGTGCCACTGCCTGCCTTCGATTACCATTTACTTTCATATTGTTACTGTGGGCCTTTTGGATTTTTCCAGATCTATCCACCTTTTAGCTTCCAAATTGCTGTTTACTTTGTTGTTGACCTTTCTAAAATTCTTTTTACTCATCTGTCTTAAAATCCCTTATGTCTTTTTTTCTTTTTAATGAGATTTTACTTTTATTTTCATTGGGTGGGTTAGGGGTAAAGGGTTGGGAGGTAAACTGTGTTTGAGTGAAACCAGGATTGCTGTATGAAGATAATAACTGATCCTGTATCCACGGTAATTATTTTAAATGCTTTTTACACACTTGAGTTGAACTGTTCTTTTTGCTGTCATAAAACCAGACTGACAATCTGGAGATTATGTTGAAGTGACATTTTGCAAAACCTAAAATGATTTGATTGGTTAAGGGGGTATCTTAATATGTTTGATGTGAGGACTCTGCCGTACAGAGAGAATGGAGATAGTTGCAATGGAGATAGATGTAAGAGGCAGGGCAGCCATAAATGAATTAAGATGGGCTTTGGAATACCTTCTAACCCTTCAATATCTTTTTTCTTAATGTTCCCTTTAGAAAGACCAGCTAGAGTGATCCTTTGTTCACAAAGAAATACACATTCTGCAATGGCAAATAGAAACAAAATGGTGAATTAAAAACATTTTTTATATTCTCTGACCTGCAGTGCATTTCAATATCCTCTGCTTTAAGTAAACAGGCAGATCGTTCTTATTTTGACCACTGTACCTCAACAGAGCTGAGCATACACAAAGGCCAGTGGATATTTTCAGCCACGGATAGTAATTGTACTTGAGTACAGACCCACACAGAATCATATTCAATGAAATTATAAAATAGGGTTGTTTCTAGGCGGTAGCACACAGCAAAAGGGAGAACATAGGTAATTAAATACAAGTGATATAAACACATACTTTATTCTCGTTGCTAAATATAATTATATCACATGTATCACAAATTGAAAGTTTTATTTCAAAAAGAGCAACCTAATTATTTCTAAATCTCTTCTTTAACTCCAGCTATGACCTTGATGATTACAGTTTAAAGAAGCTGTATTTAAAAGTGTTTTTTTCTATGTAAAGAGTGTTTTATTTATTGGTTTATTAAAATGACTGTAAAACAGTTTCCTCTTTCAGGTTATATGGGATAATGGTAAATACACCTGCCTTATCATGTATTAAATACACACACATAAATAAAGAAAAAAGCAGCTACCTTAAAAAAGTGGAAATCATAAACAGGGGGGATTTTACCTATGACATAGTGGTGTACAAAGACATTTCTATGATGTCTTACACTGATCTACAAAGGAAGATATTGTCATATTTTATTGACAGAAAAATGGAGTTACATGGAATCATGTTACTTTTGTAAGAGACACTGAACTTTAATTTTTCATTATGAAGCATTTTTCGGAAATTGGTGATGATTTTTCTAAAGCAGAAATCTTTTTTTTTTTTTTTTTTTTTTTTGTGGAGTGTTTTAGTTAACTCCATTATGATTCCTACTGGAGCACAAGACTTGCTTCTTCTTTTCTTTCTTTATATTCTTTTTTGGTAAACAGAGTGAGCATTCTTGTGGAGAACAGAAGGTGGCACTCTGTCTTCTATCTTGTGGTGTTTTCCCCTTGAGTGTTGATTTTAATTCTTTTCTGTTAAGATTCAGAACAGCACTCTGTTGGCGAGTTGATTGTTTCTTTGTGGTTAATGACCACTTTTGCACTTATCAAAAGGCAGGGACACATTCCATGACATGTAATACCAAATGAAGCACCAACTGTCCTTAACAATTCAACAGTAAACAGTGGTTAAAGTTTGACAAGGTCCCTTACAGTCTACTTGCCCATATGAGCAACTTGTCTCCTGAATGATCTCCTCTTCATTCTGTTTTACAGACATGGGTAATAAAAAAACAAAACCACCACCACCAACATAACCATTTAGGTGTATAAGAGCACTTGGGAAGGATTTGTTCATAGCAGTTCCACATATACTGAAATTGAGGGTTGATTAAATGAACATATAGTGATGTAGTCAGTGACCTTTGAGCCAATTGCCACATTAAACTTTTTAAAACTTAAATCTTGTTTTATTTCCTTATACTTGTTCTCATCTTGGCTAGTTCACATGAGTAAAGTTGAGATGACTTCATGGATGGCAATAAAAATCAATTTGACGGCTTTACTTTGGTATATATGGTACACTGTTTCCCAAAGGCATGAAAGCAGTTAAAGATATTCATCAAGTATTGTCAAAATGATGTTTTTAGTGAGAATTAATGTATTCTATTTGGGTTTTTTGGAAGGTCAGTTCTTTAATTATGCATATAAAACAGACCTAGCAGATTTTCCAAATGAAACCATTTCAGGCTTCATTCTTACATAAAAATTTAAAAATAATGCTTCACCTTTTATAGTACTGGCCCCAAATGAATATACTGGAATTATAAATATGGTTGTGTCTGTTAAAGATATAAGCTATTAGGACATATGTGATGGGAAGTTGTCGGTTATTTAAAATTGGAGTTATATAACTTGGTTTTATTTTTTAACATTTTGCCTGGGGTTAGTGTGGAACTCCAAAGTTGGCTGTGTTCACCTCTTAGGTATGGCTTTTGGAAAACTGGCCCTAGCTGAACATCATTGAGAAGCTGTGTGTTTTTTAAGAGCTGACCAGGCATCTAGGACAATTCTGCCATCCATACCCCAGATAGCTGTGGTGCTATTTCAGTTACAGCATACCTTTTCGACCTAATAATTTAAGACTTAAGCCTTGCACCTTGTAAAAGCACATCTATTAAGTAGGCAAACCAAATCTCACAAAGTTTGCTGTTTTATACAAACTAGATAAACAAAAAAACCTGTTCCAATTGCTAGTAAGATAAAGGGATAGCAAAGTTTGGTTCTAATAACCATACTCAGAGACAGTTGCTTGGGTGTTCTGATATTCCTCTGTCTCCTATCTTTATTTCCTACATAGATAACATCTGTGAACCTTTCTTTCTAGTGTTGAACAATTAGAATGCCCTATATAGACTCCTTACAAAAATCTAATCCTGCAGGGTAACTGAACTGTTACTCAATCTTTGCATTGAGAATTTGAAAGCCTCAGAGTCCAGGTATCAATCTGTAACTTTTTATTCTATTGGGATCAGGGGCATCTATACAGGATAAGTAAAGATTTTCCCTGTTTTGCAGGCATTCTGGAAACTGTGGATGTGGCTATGTAGCTAGTAGCCGAGGTATCTTGCCGGAGTCTAGCAGCAGCATTCTCCAGGAATGAGGTCATGAGTCCTGGGAAAGATTGCTAATAAAAACCTTGAAGTTTTGTAGCAAGGCTCAGCAAATGTGTATTAAGGGCCAGATGATATGTTAGTTTTTCTGGGTCAATTGGCAAATGAAGGATATTATGTAGGTATTTGCATAACAATTTAAGATGTGACTATTTCAACATGTAAAAATGTTTCTTAATAGCCTATGCAAAAGTAGGCAGCTGGCCTTAGTCTGCAGGTCGTGGTTTATTCATCTTTACCAGATTCAAATATTTTTTCATGTGTATGTACATTGCTTTTAAAAATCCGGGCTAACTTCAGAAATACTTAGTTGGTCAGCTAGATTGGAACAGCAACATGCTCACAGGTCTACTGTTTGTTTGAATTTGTAGAAAAACTGTAGCTGATGAGACAGATGAAAACTTGGATTTGGTTGATTTGCCTCTAATAATGAGGACAAAATTACATCTGGTAAACATAAAGTCAGGTCCTCACCCAAATGGCATTTATTTAAACTATTATGGAAATGTCAAAAGTCCCACTAGAGATGAAGCCTCACTGCTGCAGACAGTTTCTGATGTTTTACAATTTTATGCTTGGGAACGAATCTGATGTAGTTTAATAAGTGAAATTATTCAGGAAAACTTAAACTACTGCCTCCTGAAAAGGAAAAATATAGGGGTGCCTGCATGGCTCAGTCAGTGAAGTTTTGGACTCTTGATTTTGGCTCAGGTCATGATCTCATAGTCCTTGAGCTCAAGCCACATGTTGGCTCTGCATTGACAGCGTGGAGCCTGCTTGGGATTCTCTTTCCCTGTCCCTCTCTTGCCTTACCCTACTCAGGCTTGCTTGTGTAAGCTCACTCACAATAGATGAACATTATATTTCTTTTCATTTAAAAAAATTTTTTAAAAGGATAGTTCAGGGATTAAATTTTGTCTTGAAGTTACAGAGGCTCTTTATTGATTCTTGGGTCAATACTAACCTTTTGTGAATTTGCATCTTCCGTAATTTGTAGAAAAACTTCCAGGGGATTGGCAAAAGGCCTTGTCTAGCAATTGAAGGGTTTGTTACCCCAAAGGCAGTCAGGTCATCCAATCAGACAAACTTATTCTCTTGAGGCCCTGCACAATTGCTTTTCTGGATCACAGATAATGATCAGGCCATACGGGTGCTTTTAACATCTGGCTGATAACTCCAGGGAGAGTTCAATAAGTTCAAGTCAGTTAGTTGGGCTGAATCTTCCAGTGTTTATTTGATTCATAATTGTTAAAATATAGTTTCCATACTGGGAAATAAGGCTTCTAACGGTCAGGATCATATTTGTCTTACAGAGTTCCCATGTCTGTGAGCAATGCTATGTACAGTGATTATGGTTTTAAGATGCTTCCCCCTTAATTTTGTCCTATGTAGCCTTCTCTGTGGATGCAGTGTGTGTCTAGCCTTTCTATCATGTGAGATGCATCACTAGTGTTTTTATTACTTTATTTTAAATTTCATTTAGGACAGAAAATAGATGAAATTTCATTGGGAACAAATGATGTGGAAGTTTAGCAAGTGCCTCTAACAAAGCAAATGAAGAACTTTTCTAAATAATAGACCAGAATTGTAATTTTAAAAAGTAATGGAGAGGTTTGCTGTAATGGTAACTAATGAACACTTACTGAACTGCTCAGTAAACATGTTTCATTCATATTCATTTGTTTTTTAATAGCATTTTTTATAGATTATCTTGGTATAACTTAAAAACATTGATATAAGGTTAAAGTTCTTTAAAATAATTTGCCCACTAAAATACACATTTAGGGAAGAACCCTCTAAAGTCTTTGCCAGTAATTAACAACTAATAAATTCACATTGTTGGATAGCAATGTTCCTTAGATTAACTGTCATATTGGGTGGATTCTAAGAGGCACACTTTTTTTCAATTTAGTTTATTTGGAATTGGAATGCATCCTATATATGATAGCATATTATGGTATAATTGGCAGTCTAGAATTGTATAAAATGCCAGTGTATCTTAAAATTGATCTTGTCTTAAATTCAATAAAATACACAATATCTGAGTTACTTTGGAAAGAAACAAATAGAAAAACAAATCATATGACAGAATAGAAACATCGATAATTTGAGGATGTAAAGCTCAATCAAGCTGAACTTTAAAGTTAAATACATCATTAAAATCATTATTCATTGGTGGCTTCTTTAATGCTTTAAGATAGCAAATGAAGGAATAAAAAAAGTGTATGGTATCATCCCTGATCACAAAAGAGCGAAAATATATATACAGACCAATAATGAAACAAAATATATATTGTCCAGCCATTTTATAAATATCATATATATATCTACATGTGTGTATTTGCATACACACTATTGTGGATAGATTAGTTGTGTCCTTTGGAATTTTTAGCAACATAATGGTTATCACATCTGACACTCATTGAATGCTTCCTCTAGACCATATCAGAAACAGCATAATGTAAGACCTAAATTAGAGAGGATCCTGAAGAAAAGGTAGAGTTTATATAAATTCTAGGAGTCAAGACAACAAAGCATTCCAGATGGGAAAAATGCTCTCAAGAAATGTTAGGAGCCCATTGTTGGAGGAGAGTTAAATGGCAGTAAGATGTAATTTCAGGGGGTTCAAGACTTCTACTGCAGGCAGTGGTGATAAGGTGGCCTAATAGACCAATAGCAGATGGTATTCAAAGCAGTGTGTGAGAATGAAGAAAGCCCTTAGAAGCCATCAAAATCACATAAGGACAGGGCCTCTCTTTTCTCTCTGAAAAACTTCTCTTGCCTCTGGTGTTTCCTACAGCTTTTACTCTGTTTTCATTTGCTGCCAGCCCTCAAATTAGCTGTTCACTCCATGTCTTACTATATATTTAATGAGCTCTTGATACCTCACTGCTTGCCTCACCCCCACCACCCATCACACTGAAACTGCTCTCAAGTGTCTGCACATGAAATCCATTTTAACTCAGCAGTGCCATGTTAAGTACTATTGAAAACTGCCATTGTAAAGAAGAGAACTGAGGCCCATAGAGTTGATTTGATCCATCCACTGTTATTTAGCTTTATGTGTAGTATCTGGTTTAAAACCAGACCTGCTGACTCTCCTCTGTTTTTTTTTCACCTGAACCCGAGATCCTTTATTTGCATTCCCACAGCTGCCTGCTCAGGACTGTCACCATCCCACCAGAGTACAGATGCCTTGATAGAGACCCAACCAAAGCGGTCATTCAATCATCCTGCCCTTTCCTTTATCACCTCCTAGCTCTATCCTGACATCAGAATCCAAAGAAGAGTTGGATTCTAATAATAGGTAGATGTTTTGTAGCATACTACAAAAGGAAAACCAAATAACAGAAGTTTAAGTAATTGAATGACTTAAACCAGTGGAAGCAGTTGCCATGGTTCTCTATTGTGATTCATACTCTTGATCACTGTTATTGTCAAGAGAAGCTCTCAAATGATGTGATCCATGTGTTTTCTTTGTCTTTAATGTCTTAACCTAGAAGACACAGATAAAGAATTTTATTAATAATTAGATTGATTTGGTAGGTTACAGTCTAGGAGAATTTGTTAATATTTGTAATGACTATATGTCATACATATGTTTTCTTAGCATGAGACATTATGCTAACATTCAGTTATCAGAACCCTCTAAATTGACATTACCACAGGCTTCCTGTGATCCAGTAGTTTGTCTTTCCCTCTTCTAGTTCCCAACTTTGTGGTAACTATTGTTTCATTTGAGAGGACCCTGGATGACAGATATTTTTCCCAAAGCATTTTGCTGCATTTCCACTAAATTTTAAGAGAGATAAACCCTCCTCTAACTGATTAATCAAATTGATAATAGTGTGCTGTGTAACCTAAAAGTGTGTGTCCAGGTGTTCAATTGATAATGCTCAATTATCCCTATCCCTGGTCAAGTGGCTGTAGGTTCTGGTTTGTATGGGACAGTCTAGATCTATGTAGCTTTCCTGAACGCTTATTTAGTGTTTGTCCTGGATGAAAGTGTCTTACTTTAGATGATGAATTATATGGTTACTCTATCTGGTCCCTGAATTGGTCTTACATAATTTGCCCCATGGTGGTAAAGTGGGCCTTAAGAATTCCAATCTTGAATCACAGTGGCCAGATTGATCAACAGCAGAAATCCTTACGTGGGTCATGTCACTTTGCTAAATTAGTTATTTTGGATAGTAAAATATGCTAACCAAGAGATCTCTGTTAGTGTAGAGGGTTGAGGAGGGGGATAGTTTCAGCTATACCCAAACTATAAAGATAGTTTTAGGAAAGAGTGGTCCCTCAAAGCAAAATGTCCTTAGAATTGCTACCTCCAGGTAAAAGGTAGCATGGACATCTGGAAAGCAAAACTGTATCTTTCTCTCTATCCATCCATATACATATATGTGTATATACATACATAGAATTTTAAAGAAGATCTCACTCCTTTTCCCATTTGGGTCAGAATTACCTAAGGCATTGTCTTTAGTAGTAATTATTTACCTAGTTCTCTTCCTCTCTAGACTTGTGTTTCCTTTTATGTTACTGACACATCTATATTGCCTTCCTCATGACATTGCACTATCAGTCATCTTCCTTCTCCATATCTCTGCTATCAGTCATCTGCTTTCTCTGATATCTCTACCTTTAATTCATTCATTACTTTGTTAATTTAGACACATAATCAAAATTTTGTATTAAAAAAATCTCCCTATCAATTTAATGTCCAATGTCTTAAATATTTGTGGTGTTTTTTCTCTACTGGTTCAGTTTGTCAATTAACAAGTGTGCAATTGCTGTCTCTTATTTAAAGTCTTTAAACTTTGAACACATTTTAACCAGGAAACGACTCGCTCTCTCTAACCAATAATTGCTTAGAATTTTGGCATTTATTCTGAACTTGGCATCATAGATTACTTCTTCCCTACTGTGAAGACCAGATTTAAATGTCCTGTGTTTCTCTTCTTCATCTTTGTTTATTCCATCTGAATCCCAGGTGGGCTCCTGTTTCCTTGTCTGTC